>NC_073744.1:87791034-88091034 GCF_029784135.1 Toxorhynchites rutilus septentrionalis
TTGTCAAGTTGCCAAGGTGTCAAGGAGGCACTAGGGACACGTTTAATTCATTATGTGGTTCGATGTTCGATCATTCAGAGATCTGCGGAAAATGAAAACGATTTAGAAGATTTGGATAAACTGCTTGGCAATATTCGCGATTGAGTCCATTAGGAAGGAAGTGATGTTACAAATTTCGAATTCTCTTCGCGATTTACAGTTAGGCTCGGGCTCTGGACAGCGTGTTTCACAGGAAACACAGACAGACGATACTGAAATAGATGAGTATGCGAATAATCAACCTTTGCCATCAAGTTCAGCAGCGAACCAAGCGCGTCGACAGCTTCGATCCGGAGTAGAGTCAATCTTTTCAAACCCGATTGGCTCTCCCAAAGTTGTAAACCCGTCTAGCCAAAGATCAAAAGAAAAAGTCGTAAACAGGTATGATTTAAGAGGGAACAAGGCTCCGAATGCCCTGTCAAAAGTGGATGCTGATCGTTCATCTGATTCTTCTTCGTCTGCATCTCCCGTGCAATCCAAACCACGGGCTCGTAAGTCTCAACCCCGGCGAGGCAAGTCGGTATCTGAGTGGAATCTGCGTCGTTATGATGGTAGGGATGGAGGTCATGGTCTGATGCGGTTCATAAAGGAGGTTGAATTTTATGCGAGGTCGGAGAATATATCTGAAAGGGAATTATTTCGGTCAGCTGTACATCTATTTTCTGGTTTAGCTAAACTGTGGTTTATGCAAGGGGTAGAGAATGAGGACTTTACGGACTGGCAGGAGTTAGTACGTGAAATGAAGCAGGAATTCTTGGGTCTTGATCATGACCATGTTAGTGAGGTTAGAGCTATTGAGAGGAAACAGCGACCGAAAGAGAAGTTCCAGGACTTCTTTTTTGATATTCAACAAATATTAAATTCTGTTACAAAACCAATTTCCGAAAAGAAGAAGTTTGAGATAATATTTCGAAATTTGAGAGCTTATTACAAAGGTCATGTAGTAGCGGCTCAAATTGATAATTTAGCGGATCTCAAACCTTTCGCTCGAAAACTAGATGCGACCTATTGGTATAAATACGAGTCGCGCAACCAGGAAGAAGCTCCGAATCGAAGTAGAAACCAGGTGAATGAGTTAAAGCTTGTCCATAAACCAAAGGAGAATCGTTCGGTAAAGGTTCATACGGAGACAAAATTGTCTGAGAAGTCGGAGAAAGTTGAAGAAAGTCGGAAATTGTCTCGGATGAGAGCGCCTGAGGAAAACGTAACCGAGGAGAAAGATGTGCCGAATGGGTTAAAGGTATTGCTGGAGAAATATATTCCACCAAAGCCAGGCATGTGCTTTAACTGTCGTCTTCCGGGTCATCACCAATCTGAGTGTGAGCGACCCAAGCATAAGTATTGTTTCAAGTGCGGTTTCCACAATGTGGAGACCACGTCTTGTCCGTGGTGTGCAAAAAACGCCTAAGTGACCGTCGAGAGGGGTCGACGGCTGGCGAGTATCAGATTAATCCCCCCAGCAAACCCAATATGAGTCTTCAGTCGCTTGGTTATCGGAAAGTTGACAGCGATGAATATAGGCTTTCTGATTTAGAGATTAATGAAAATTTTCTCAGAATAGCTAACGATGATCGACCTTTCGTGAGAGTAGAAGTTTTAAATAATCCACTAATTGGTTTACTAGATAGCGGTGCGAGTCGGAGTATTTTAGGTTTTGGTTCCGATTCGTTGCTGAAATCTTGTAGATTACGTTTGCAACCAGTAAGCATTGATATTTCCACTGCTAGTGGACAGAAAATGGACGTTTCGGGTTGTGTAGAACTGCCGATTACGTTCAAGGGATCCACCAAGATTTTATCAGCACTAGTAATTCCGTCAGTAAAACGCAGGTTGATCTTGGGATCAGACTTCTGGCAAGCGTTCAGTATAGTTCCGACTATTGTGTCAAATGATTGTGCGATTTCTGTGGATGAAATGATTGATCACACTGTGGAGTCCTCATTAACGGAGGAACAATTTCAAAAACTTGAGGAAGTAAAACAATTATTCAAGTCCGCTGAAGTGGGTCAATTGGAGACCACTTCGATGATCAGCCATCGAATAGAACTGTCGGAAGAGGCGAAGAAGCTTTCCCCAGTTCGTATCAACCCGTTTCCGACTTCGCCGGTTAAATATCCACTTCGCTAGTGACCAGAATTCTAGAGGATAATCGCTTCAGACGATATGCTGTACCAGAATGTCTTATTTCGGACAACGCATCCACTTTTTTATCGAAGGAGTTCAAATCTCTCCTTGAGAAATTCCGTGTCCAACATTGGGCTAATGCGCGGCATCATTGCCAGGCAAACCCAGTTGAGAGGCTAAATAGAACCATTAATGCCTGCATTCGAACCTATGTTCGATCGAACCAGACGCTCTGGGACACGCGAATATCAGAAGTGGAACAGGTGTTGAATTCTACGCCTCACAGTTCAACGGGGTTTTCCCCGCATAAAATTATCTTTGGGCACGAAGTAGTTGCGAGAGGCGATGAACATCAAGTAGATAGGGAGGAGACAGAAATTTCGGATTCTAAAAGGCTAGAAAACAAGTTACAAATAGATAAATTTATTCGGGACCTTGTGGTCAAAAATTTAGAAAAACAATACCTCAAAAATTCACAATTTACGTCGTAAAAAAATGGCTCCAGTGTATAAAGTTGGTCAGACGGTACTGAAACGGAATTTTAAACAGTCCTCTGCTGTGGATAAATACAATGCAAAACTTGCACCGTGTTACACCCCATGCACCGTCAAAGCGAGGGTGGGCACTAGCTCGTATGAGTTAATCGATAATACAGGGAAACCATTGGGGGTTTTCTCCTCCGCGGATCTGAAGCCCAGTTCCTAGAAATAAAAAAGAAGGAAAATTGACAGTTAGAAAGAGAATTTGGTCAATTAAAGATTGACGTAAAATATTGTGAAAGCACTGGAATAGACGTTTACCTGGATGATATCATCGTGGTAAGCAACACGTTTGAAGAGCACCTTGACCGACTGAAAGAGTTGGCGACTAGGCTCAGGGCAGCAAATTTGTCAATCAACCTACATAAGTCCCAGTTTTGTGTCTCAGAGGTGCCCTACTTGGGCTACATTCTTAGTAAAAATGGGCTTCGCCCAAACCCAGACCGCGTTGAAGCAATTGTCAATTTCGAACGCCCGAAGTCACTTCGATCGCTGCGCAGATTTCTCGGAATGTGCAATTACTATAGGCGGTTTATATTTATATCCAGAACTCCACTTGGCTTCCGGGTACTGCAGACCATGGAAGGTAAGTGTGAGGATCTGAAAGTAAACAAGAAATGGAAAATTGAATTTATGGATTCATGTTTTCACAGCTGATGTTATAACACTTTTAGAATGTGTACGAGTACATACCGAATCATTAAATCCACTTTATTCGCGAAATTTATCGTTTGAGGATGACTCCTGAAAAGTTGAAATGCAACAAAATCGATGAATGGTAAATTAGACCGATAAAAGCAGAACGAACCGCATCTCAACGTCCGTAGCGCTAGGACGAGATTATTTTTCGCGATTTGACTTGATTTGAGAGAGGAGGCAATGTAATTAATAATACTACTGACAGCTGTTTGGGTTCATGCGATGAACACATCAACACTTAATGAACATCGTCTTATTGCTCTTACAAAATAAGGAAGAGAATGCTAAGGGGATGCAAAAAATAAAACCACGATCATGTTTTTTTCCAGTATTAACTTAGAATGAAAAGGTATGAAGATAAAGTCTTTCTGGTAATTGATACTCAAAATTAACAAGAATGTTATTTTGAAACCGTCGGAGGGGTAATGTAACCGTTGGTTCCAAGCATTAAGCGTAAGAACACACTGGACGGCTTCCCCGCGCGGATTTTGCAATGACAGACCGCCGCGGGGCCTCGATAATGGAATGTGAATGAGATAAAACACACAAGGCGGAGCGGGTACGGCCGGTTCTAAAGTCACTGTTGTAAGGTTCCTCATTCTCTGCGGTGGCTCGATGGAGATGATGCGCCGCAACGGTTTTGTGATAGTATTAGTGTTTATGCGGTGCACATGAAGCAAGGTAATAGTTAATGTACTATCGGTGAGCCAATACGTGAAAATCACTCTGCGGTCATGTAGCTGCGGATTCTCGAATACTACCCAAATTATCGCGAAATGCAATATTTCAGACGTGTGCGATCAACTTCTTTCTCCCTCTCGCTCAGGTAAACATCCCTCTTCCGTTTTCCACCATTCTGTCTTTATATACCTCCCCTCTAATCCGCTTACTGTCCAAACAGTTGTACCTTGTACCATAGACTCGTCTTGCATCCGTCTATAAAAATATGATAATGGCCGCTAGTGAAGCCGTCGAAAGCCGCTGAATGTGTTTTTCATCGAGCTCCTGCTGCGACTTGTCATTGCGAGAATCGCGCGGGAGAGCCGTCTAGTGTGTTTCCACGCTAATTTGGGCTCTACCCAAATAATAGATCCCAACATAATGTTTCAATAAAATCGCCATAAATACCCACCGCCTGTTGCTTGTGAACAGTTGGCCCAATAGTGAACGGTGTGAGCCCTGGGTAAAGATGCCCACCGCGAAATACGCTCCATGGGACCATCTGTCATTCAACAGAGCTGCCAACTAGGTAAAACATAAATGAACTCACACAAAAGAAAAAAAGAAAAGAAAAGCTCGGTAAAGAGTAGTGCCGGCGAACGACTTTCCACCATCAAGGAAGTAGGAAGTGCGCGCCGGAACAAGTGAATTTTAATAGTGCCAGAGTGCATCGAGAGCAAATAGAGAAGATAGAAAAAGATTGTTATAAGAATTAAAAGAAATTATAAGAGAAAATATAAGAGCTAAAAAGAAGAAGAGAACCGGAAGAGAGAAAAAAAGGTCCTTTCAGCGGGCCTTTTTTTTATATTTTATCTTTTTCTCCGCCGAGACGTGTGGTACCCGCCATTGAGATAAAGGACGTTCGACTGCAATCTCCGCCAATGATAGTCGACGTCGAGTAAGGATACCGGAACCAAAGAGTCCTATTCACGCTTGGAGGTTACAGCGGGGATTTTATCCGGTTAAACGACGGAGAAAGAAGAGAAAAAAATACACGAAAAGTACTGCAAGTATAAAAGCATAAAATTTTGTGACGTCACAAATAGGACAGAAGAAAAAGGGAGGGAAAATAGGATAGGGTCAGAAGAAAATTAAAGAGTAGATTTAAAAGGAAGGAATTAAAAAAGAAAATTGTAAGAAAATTACATTTATCTCCTCTATTGCGGTTTTGGAAATCCCCGTTTTTTTCGGACTCGAAAGGAGTCGCCAGCCCTCGTCCTCGATTGGTCGGCGGAGTTGGCTAGCATTGCTCAACCTTTGAGAGATAGTTGATTGTGGGAATAGTTGGTGGCTTCAAAGGAATGCGTAGGTCTTGTGGAGAAAGATAAAACCGACACTGCTCCTTTTTGCTGGAGGAACAGCTGTTTGCGAGTGACCGGAAGCAGGTTAAACGACCCTGAGAAAGGAAATCCCTAATTAGAGAGTTTCAATTTTTCAAAACAATACTCGGAACTTGACAGTTCAGTATAGTTGTATTGGTGAACCCGAGTGCCAACCCGTGAAACATTGTTGCGACCGATCGCTGCGTTGGTCGACTTCCGAGACGATGGCTGGAAACGGGCGATGTCAGGAACAGGACGACAATCACACGTCGGGAACAAACTTCTCACGTGGCACGGCTGTATATAATGTGGACCGGCGACACTGGTTAGCCAGAGGGTCGAGTTGGCTAAATTGCTCGCATTCACTGTCTACCGTGGAACCGGGAACCGGAAACAGTTTAATTTCTCTGTGAACTAGTCTTTTTACGTGGGTAGTTCACAGACGGAGGACGTAAACTCTTTTTAATTTAGGGATAACTTTAAGTTAAGTTTCGCAGTAATAGCACCGCGTCCGTCCGTTAACAGATCTTCGCGAAGACTCTCGATTCTCTCTAATTTTCTCCCCTCAACGCTTTTTCTTCATTTTCAAATTCTTTCAAACTATTCAAGCTTTTGACCTTATTCAGGTTCCCTGGTACTTTTCCATTAAGGCCTGTTTCCAATGCCGATGCCCTATCCCTCTTTCGCTGCGACGACGAGACATACGAAGGTTACTCTGACAAACAAACACACTTAAATCTATTTGTTTCGATTGGTGTCACCACTAATCACTAAACATTTAAGGTAGCATGCTTGACCTTGACATTAAACCTAACCTTTGTTTCCGCACAAATAAATAAATAAATAAATAAATAAATAAATATGTAAATAAATATATTTCTTTTCCTACTACTAAATAAATACAACAAAACTAACAAAAAAATAATTCTTTGTGAAACATCAACCTGTAGGTCTGCGATTAACTGTTTATTTGGTTTATTATAAAAATTGGACTCATACGTCACCTTTTCTACGAGAGTTAATCACAGACTCCCAATACTACATTTCTCTTTTTGTCATATTCGAAACTATAGAAAGGTCAAACACAAATTGTGGACATCGACTGTTGGTTTCTCATATGACAATACAACACAAACAAAGATTTTACATTTTTTTTTACAATATTGATAAGGTCCAAACCAACGGTTGGCCTTTCCATCAAATTTGACATTGTAACCCAACGTTTGGTTACAGAGTGAAGGGGAACCTCGAACTACACGATTGCAGTGTTACAACTTTTCTTCGCTCTAAATTTCTCTGCTGAGAGCAGTCGCGATTTCACTGACAGAATTATGGTTATGCTTGGTAATGTGAAAACTATATCACGATTAAATTGGACGTTCTTTCAATTATCAAAAAGTTTCCAAAATATTTTGTGTTTGTTTCAATATACAAAATGCTTAAATACAAACATACTCCAACACCGTTTCGATTTCACTCGAACTAGTTTTCTTGAGCCATTCTATCTAAATCTTGAATGTGAGAGATAGCGATGCGAAACGTGCTTTCAAATAATTGACAGTGATTTTCCTTGGCTTTCATTTCACTTCTTTCAATACTGAAACAATTGCTCACAAATATTGTGGATATACATAATCGAAACTGAATGGGATAGAGAAAATTGGACAATTCTTTCATGTGCTTTGAAGTACCAAAATCTGCGAGGAAAATCAGCATGAATCGACAGGAGTACATCATCATTTTTCCTAGTTGTCGACACTTGAGACATTCTCAATGTCAGAAAATGGGTAAAATGAAAATTTTCCATTTCTTGTTTGAACTTGAGTTTGATTTCGAGTGAAAAAAAGAGAAAAGAAAAGAGGAAAAAAGCTTGGAACTCACGTTGACCCATTGCGTGCGAGTTGATTTTCGATTTGGACGATATTCTTCAAGTCATCCTCGAATCCTACATTTATAGGAAAAAGGCAAGCCAATTCCTCAGTTACTACTTAATTCTTCTCTCATCTATCACCATTAAATGAAATATATAGTCGGCAGCTCGTTCTTTCAAACTTAAAAAAACAATTTTCGCTCCTAACTCAGTCAATTTTCCAGCACAGGATGTGGTAACAATTTTTTCCATTTTTGAAGCATGTTTCGACTCATATCTACGTTTCAGATTGAACCTTCAAAACAGCAGCAGCTTAATTACAAATCGAAGAAAACATTTTCTGATTTATGCACATAAAACATTATATTTGGGACAATTTTCCCTGGAATACACGTCCTTCGTCAGCCACTATGCTTTTGACGTAGGACTACGTCTAACCGGAAGATATAGGGGGTGAAATGGAAATCTAGGCACTGAACAAGTAGGAAAAAATGCAAGATTTGGAACGCTTATAACTCGAGCATTTCTCAATAGATCGCAAAGGTTTTTGCATCAATTGATAGGAAATATATCTACGCATCTATCATAACGAATAACATTTCATTTTTCTTGAGATAAATAATTGAATAATTGTGAAATATCAAGCATTGTCAAAATGCACTATGTGCCCATTTTTGATTGGTCCATTTTGTGCTCCCGTAATCGTACCGACCAAAACGGGCAACCAGAGCAGCAGCGAAATAGAATGAACGATTGGAAAGGAAAAAGAAAAAAATGATCGAAACATTGGTCGCCGTCTCACACATGCGTAATTCTCGAGCCAGCCAGTCAGCTTAAAAATCCCCGCTCCGCTGCCGTAACGATCATTCTCATTCAAACCGTACACCACATCGGTTCGCATCACAACACATCAACAAACCAACCCAAGCAGCCATGTCTGAACATGGTAAAGGAGGAAAAGTGAAGGGAAAGGCAAAATCCCGCTCGAACCGTGTTGATCTGGAGTTCCCCGCAAGGGTAGCCAGGCCGAGCGCGTTAGTACCAGTGCACCAGTCCACCTAGCCGGCGTTATATAGTTTCGGCCGCCGAAGTGATCGAGTTAGCTGGCAAAGCTGCTCGCAACGATAAGAAAACCCACATTCGGAACAGAACACATTCGGTTCGGCGGACATCAAGACAACAGGCAGTTGCAGCGAGTGGCGAGTGGCAAACGCAATCGCAAAACGGCTTCAGGTAGCAGAAGAAAAAAGTTTGTTCTTTATACAAACTGCTTTGGTGGCAAATCCAGAACAAGGCGGCATCGAGGGCGTTCGAAATGGTTTTTTTTTCAAAACCACGAGTACTAAGTTTTCTAAATTGGAACCATTCCATAACACAAGGCGCTTTTCAGGGCCATTAAACCTTCCAAAAAAGAGTTTAGGAAATACAGTTCAATGCTTTCTAAAACAATATCCAAAATAATAATAAAACACAAATTGATTTTTTCATAATTTGTTTGCCAGGATATGATGAGTATGTGAATTTGGCAGTTGTTCTGAGCTTATTGATTTTCACCAATTCTTAAATTGCTTCTAGATTGAAAGTACAGTAATTTACACTTTTCTCGACATTTAGCTAATTGGACGGACCTGTAATGCGACATATTTAGTTGGACATTTTTGTAAACATAGAGTTCGGGGTCCAAATTATGACCCCACATTGAAAGTCGACACTGTACCACTGTCATCGCAAATGTCAATTACAGGTTAAAATTACCTCCAATCCGATACTGAGTGGTGGTAATGCGACGTGCCATTGAATGTAATTTACTGTAAAATATGTCACAAGCTGGATAGGAAGAAATTTTCCAACTGTGAAAGCTGTGGCGAGTAGCAAATGCAATCGCTGAACAGAAAGGTTTAGCCGAACAAGATGGGGATATCGAGTGATAACAAAACAATAAACTCTTTAGATTGAAGATAATTTTGTGATCCTGAAAAGGACCCTTTTTAGCCTGCATGTAAATCCAACGAGCGAACAAATCGTAATGGTGCTCATACACTGTTTGACCGAAGCCAAATATTTGACTCTTTTTGACAGATAAAATTTGGTCGACGTGTACTGATCAAATATATGCTACACAAAACACAACAAGCAAATATTCAATTTTTGGATGCCTCGAATATTTTTTTAGTCTGTTCTTCGAACCTGTCGGTACATGGTTAGGTTACCTTGAACATTTCAGTCGATTTTATCCATGTTCGGTGTTTAACATTGTTTAACACTGTTGAATATTTAAGAGTGGCAAACAAAATAGTGTTTGTACAAATATCAAATCAAACTTTATCTGTCAAAATATATCAAATATTTGACCTCCGGGCAAACAGTGTACGGCTACCTTAATTAATGTATTTTTTTTTGCCATCGCTCCCTTTTAACGCTCATTCGTTCGTCTCGTTGTACTCGCCCCTCTGGCTGAGTCTGCCGATTTGTCTCTATCCTGTGAGTGTGTACCGCTAGAGTATAAAACACGCGGACCCCAAAAAAATATCTTATTTTCTTTCAAACCGTAAACCTGTGTGGTTGTACGGCATCGGCATCGTGGACGTAACAAAGGAGGACAAGTTAAGGGAAAGGCAAAGTCTTACTCGAACCGTGCAGGTTTCCAGTTCCTTGTTGGTCGCATTCACTGATTGCTCCGCAAGGGTAACTAGGCCGAACGGATTGGCGCCGGAGCACCAGTATACCTAACAGCGATTATAGAGTTTCGGCCGTCGGAGTGCTCGAGTTGGCTTGCAAAACTGCTCACGACAATCAGAAAACCCGCATCAAGAACAGAGCAGCTTCGGTTCGGCGCTCATCAAGGCAACAATTAGTTTCAGTGAGTGGCAAAGTGTTTCTCCGGCACGTCGCATTAAATGTAATTTACTGAACAAGCTGGATGGGAAGAAATTTTCCAACTGTGAAAGCTGTGGCGAGTGGCAAACGCAATAGCTAAACAGAAAGGTTTAACCGAACAAGATGGGAATATCGAGTGATAACAAAAACACAACACCAAAGGTTCTTTTCAGAACCATCAACATATTCATAAAGAGAAAACAGTAAACTAATCCATTTTTCAGGTAGATAGGTAGGTATTCACGTAGGAGAAGAAAATAAAACAATATATTTAAAATACATATTTAACAAAAGCTGTCTCCTTTGTATAGTCCTACGTCACTCCGGTTATGTCCCCGACATTACCCACCCGTCTTTTTTTACTAGTGCAGGCTTCCATTTTGCTTCAATTTACACAACAAATGTTACAGCGATAGAAAAACGATGGTTAAAAATGGTTAATGGACTTGACTGCGCTCTAATAGCGAGAGCAAGGCAACTTCGAATGAATCTTCTCCCACACTTTCTCTCTCTCTCTCTCTCTCTCTCTCTCTCTCTCTCTTATGCACTCACTCGTACATACATCCCGTTCTCTCTCATAAGACTCTCGAAAAATTTTCCAGCAGTTAAGCCGGATTTATACGTTATCAGTTACTTGGTTGCGAGTAGAGATGGGCAAACCGTTCACGAACGGTACGAAAAAACTAGTTCGCCGAAAAGAGTAGTAGTTCTCCCCACGAACTGATTGCGAGCGAACGGTTTGTGAACAAACTGATTCCGTAAGAACGGTTTGCGAGTGAACTGTTTGAGAGTGAACTGTTGGAGAGCGAACTGTTTGTGAACGAACTGTTTGCGAGTGAACTGTATGGGAAAGAACTGATTGAGAGTGAACTGTTTGGGAACGAACTGTTTGAGAACGAAGTGTTATACTTATGACAGACATACAACTGTACTTGCGTTGTACTTCGAAAATTGTATGTCTGTCACCATGTACAGCGCTAGAACCATGCAAGCAACTCGGTACAATCGCTGTACCTGTACCGATCTGTTTCACCGCTGTACATGGCTACAGTTGTACTGTGAGCAGCGCCATAGACGGTTAGTGGTGGGTAGCATGAACAAACCGAATCAAAACACTTGGTAAAATTCTTTTTATTGACTTCCATTTGAGTTAATAACTAGAATGGAGACTTGTTTGTTGTGTTTGATAGTTTAGACGCTAAATAAAAACTTTTTTCATTGAAATATTTGGTGAAAATTGGTCGAATTCCTGATTATCAGTTTGACATGCGGTACAATGAACAACCAAAGTATGTCTGTCATGCTACGATTGTACTCGTACAACGCTGTACACGTACAGCGCTAGTACAGCTGTATGTCTGTCCCTGGTATTAGCGAACGAACTAGTGCAGCTGAACTGATTTGCGCTGAACGGAATGGATAAATATAACGAGAACGCTTGTAAGGAAAATAAAACGATTTGTCATTTATGAGCAAAATGCATGTAACACAGGGTTTATTTTGTTAATGTATACTCAATTTTGGGTTAAAAATTAAATTAGATTTTCGTAGTTTTAAAAGCAAGCTATATATTTTCAATTTCATGTATTCTTTCAATTCCGCGTAACAATCATATTCTTTCTGATTATCAGAAAAAAATCTGGGGGAAGCTGGGGCGATTCATGAATTAGCTAAACATAAAATTTTATAGTGAGGGCATGTTGAGAAAAAAAAGGTTTTTCGTTGCTTTCAATTCATTATTTGGCCTATAGCGTGTACGTGTTATCGTGATTTTTTGTATGCTTGATTGTTAGTGAAAATCGGTGATGATTTTTTTCTCTGTATGAACATTATGAAATATGATCTTACATGGAACCTGTGTGTTGTCCAAAAACATAATATGAAAAATTGCACATATTTTGTGCGCATCAAATTATTACATAAACTTTTGTCGACCGATAAACATATTTTCACATACAGTTTGCGACTTTTAATGGAGCAGCTTATCTTTCCCCACTAAATTTCAAAAATATAAATCCCATACGTACACTATCCAATCCAACGATATCAATAAATAGCAGTCTATTGGTGTTGGGTTCCAGCTAACATTCTATGTTGTTCTTAATACCGCTGAACGAAAGAGCGAAAGAACGGTTCAAAAGAACTGATTCACTTAGATGAACGGTTAGTGAGTGAACCGTTCATCAAAGTGAACTGTTTTGCCCATCTCTAGTTGCGAGTAAACGTCAAATGATCCGAAGAATTACGAACGTACCCATACAACGAAATTTGACGTTTGATTAGCATGTATGGCTACTCGCAACTGAGCAACTTAAAATTTTTGGCTACTCGCCCGTTTACCCCATACATACAAATCAAATGTCAAATTCCAGTCTTTAAACTAGAAAGTTCATTCGTCTCTAGTATCTGATATGGCGATTTTCCCAAGCTCCACGGGTTTGAAGTCTGTGCAGGGGAAACCGTAAATCGGCTCAATCAAAGCGTGACAGTTAGAGCGTTTAGATATCGGTGGACATTGAACAATCATTCAATTGCTTAACTCACGAAAAATAACATTTTATTCATTGTGATAAATGCGCATGAATATTTCCAATCAATTTGTCTTTTTTGTCTTTATTTAAGAGACTTTCAGCCGTAGGCTGGTTCGTCTCACTCTATTAAGAAATGTTCGAGTTATAAGCACACAAAATCTTTAATTTTTTCCTCCAAGTTCTTTGTCTAGGTTTTTATTTAACCCCCATGTATTCTGGTTAGACGTTGACGTTAAATGTCAAAAACGAAATTTTAGCTATTTAATGACTATATTATATACTGATTATATCTCTGAGTGTATAAAAACTGACTTCATGTTTGGTCGTTCTTTTCCTATTGGGTGGCCAGAGCCGCCAACATTCAAACTAAAAAATAATATCTCACTGACTGATTACTTGCAACATTTCGTGTATACAGACGTAAGTGGGAAATATACTAATTTCTTTAAAAATTATTTTCCGTTTTTGCATTTCAGACCGATTTTAGAAGTGAATCAGAACCTATTCAAAAAAAAAAGTAAAATGCCGGTTGAAAATCTTGAAGAACAGGGCCTTGAGAAAAACCCCAACTTGGAGCTCGCGCAAATAAAATTTTTGCTCAGTCTGCCGGAACATAATCAGGATAAAGCTTTATCGGAGAAATTACTATCAGCGATCAAGACAGACAATATGAGCCCATGGTATGAAGAGGTTTGCAAAGATCTAGGATGGACCATTGATCAGAAACTCTTGTCCGATATGAAGGAAATTAATCGTAAGAAAATCGAAGAACTGGACGCAGTTATTGAAGATGCAGAGAAAAACTTGGGGGAAATGGAAGTGAGAGAGGCAAATTTGAAGAAGTCGGAATATCTGTGCCGGATTGGTGACAGGGAAGGTTCCATTTCAGCTTTTAGAAAAACCTATGAAAAAACGGTTTCGTTGGGCCATCGACTAGATATCGTTTTTCACAACATTCGTATTGGTCTATTCTATCTGGATCACGACCTCATTACAAGGAATATTGAAAAGGCTAAAAGTTTGATCGAAGAAGGCGGTGACTGGGATCGTCGCAATCGACTGAAGGTTTATCAAGGAGCTTATTGTGTTGCCATCCGAGATTTCAAATCTGCTGCCAATTTCTTCTTGGATACCGTGAGCACATTCACCAGCTATGAGCTAATGGATTACGCATCTTTCGTTCGTTATGCAGTGTATGTTTCGATGATCAGTTTGCCTCGCAATGAACTTCGTGATAAGGCTATTAAGGGATCCGAAATTCAGGAAGTGTTGCATCAACTACCGGATGTCAAGGAATATTTATTTTCGTTGTATAATTGTCACTACTCGGAATTCTTCAAAAACCTAGCACATGTTGAAACAGTTCTCCGTAAAGATGTTCTATTCCATCCTCATTACCGTTTCTATGTCCGAGAGATGAGAGTTCTCGCGTATACTCAATTGCTGGAATCCTATCGCTCCCTCACTCTACAATATATGGCGGATGCGTTTGGAGTAGATTTGGATTATGTTGATGCCGAGTTATCGAGATTCATTGCAGCTGGACGTTTGCATTGTAAGGTTGATCGCGTTGGTGGCATCGTAGAAACGAATCGGCCGGATAGCAAAAACTGGCAATATCAAGCCACTATTAAACAAGGTGACATTCTTCTGAATCGCGTACAGAAACTTAGCAGAGTAATTAATATATAAAATATTCAACATTATACTTTTCGATATCAATTGTTCACTAGAATCCATAACGAAATAAACATTGAAACAGCTTGTCTTGAACTGATATAAATAGCATTTTGTTTCTCCCGATCCAAAAAAAACATTAATTGTAAAAAAATTAGCACTCTTTTTGCTTAATTTGTAATAACTAAAATACATATTTTTTATTTTGACGTAGGACTACGTCTTTCATTTCTATACCGGGGTGTAAAATCAAAGTTTCGAAAACGAAAGCGTTACGGCGGAGACCGAGATTTTGAGCGTTAATAGCTCCTAAACAACTGAACGAAATGGTATGATAAACACTTCATTCGAAAGATAAAATGTCTACGCGTTATATACTTGTTACTTTTTGATCCAAAAACTTGTTTCAATAGTCTTAAAATTGCTTTCAAAACAGGCTATTGAAATCACCAATCGGTATATAAGCGAGCGGCGCTCGGAAATCCACTCAGTTCTAATTGAACAGCGATTGGAGCATGTTGTCGCTGTTGCGGTGAAGCTCTTTATTTATCATGAAAGCGCGGATGAACGGTGTCACCAAGAGCCTGTTTGTGCACCCTAGGCCAGAAGGGAATCTATCAGGAGGAGAGTGATGCCACAAACGGTTCCCAGGGAAGACATCGCTACACACACATACACGCGCGGCTATTAACAGGTGGTTATCGAGTTGGCATTAACCACTGGTGGGCTTCCAGTATCGAGGAAAATGTGGAAATATCTAATCGTTACTGAGAATAATCTGCCAGTTCCTCTGGGAATTTTCAAAATATATTCATGTGAAAGAGTTTAATTGAATGTTTTCTATCCATGTAACACTGTGACCAAATATGTTTCAATCAAGTGCTATTAACAGGTGGTTATCGAGTTGGCATTAACCACTGGTGGGCTTCCAGTATCGAGGAAAATGTGGAAATATCTAATCGTTACTGAAAATAATCTGCCAGTTCCTTTGGGAATTTTCAAAATATATTCATGTGAAAGAGTTTAATTGAATGTTTTCTATCCATGTAACACTGTGACCAAATATGTTTCAATCAAGTGCTATTAACAGGTGGTTATCGAGTTGGCATTAACCACTGGTGGGCTTCCAGTATCGAGGAAAATGTGGAAATATCTAATCGTTACTGAAAATAATCTGCCAGTTCCTTTGGGAATTTTCAAAATATATTCATGTGAAAGAGTTTAATTGAATGTTTTCTATCCATGTAACACTGTGACCAAATACATTTGGTTTTGTGGTTTTTCAATCAATCGCAATTAACAGGATAGCTTCAGAAGATTATTCTTCCCCATCAGTAGGATATTTCCGTATCCAATATTGTATGCGCCCGCAATCGATTATTGCTCAGTCGCCGAAAGTTCCGAGCTCAGAGAGTTCATTCCCCTCTAGTTTGCCTTCCAAATTGCCATCGTAAACCACACCTTCTCTCGATTCAATCACACACAAAAAGCATACTTAAGCGATATTCTGGTGGTGAAACACATTCATTTTTCGTGAGGACATCGACAAGACAACATCGTTGCCTAACGTGCTGGAGGAGGTGGACGGCGAAGGATCGACACATACACGCGCAGAACTCTTTCCGTTAGGATGCCATTCAGCATCGAGAAAGTTCCGGAAAGATCTAATCATTGCTGGAAAATAATCTGCCAGTTCCTTTGGGAATTTTCAAAATATATTCATGTGAAAGAGTTTAATTGAATGTTTTCTATCCATGTTACACTGTGGCCAAATATGTTTCAATCAAGTGCTATTAACAGGTGGTTATCGAGTTGGCATTAACCACTGGTGGGCTTCCAGTATCGAGGAAAATGTGGAAATATCTAATCGTTACTGAAAATAATCTGCCAGTTCCTTTGGGAATTTTCAAAATATATTCATGTGAAAGAGTTTAATTGAATGTTTTCTATCCATGTTACACTGTGACCAAATACATTAGGTTTTGTGGTTTTTCAATCAATCGCAATCAACAGGATAGCTTCTGAAGATTATTCTTCCCCATCAGTAGGATATTTCCGTATCCAATATTGGATGCATAAAACCTTGTGCCTCCAACGTAACGCTCTCGTTTTCGAAGTTCTCCAAATATTCATTCATTCAGATTCAACTTCATACAAATGATCTCTAAATCAACGATAGTCCTACGTCACCCTTGCGGTTATACCATAGATATAACCCACTTCATGTTTTTTCATATAAAACAGAAGTCACGTAGAAAATTTAAAAAATAAGTTCAAGATGGTAAAACTATTTGAGGGGCTCAGAATGCAAGGGGTGTAAGTGACTTGATCGTTTTCTCTTCATGAACTTTTTATAGTTAATAACTCAACTGCAAAAACTTTCCAATTTAAGTTTGCTATAGAATCCGATAGATGAGGTTCTGACTTATTTTCCACGTTGGTAAATACAGCTGGGAATGTATTTGCAGCTAAGTTATGACCCAAAGAGAGAGTCGATGTAGAGAAATTGATCAAATCACTTACACCCCTTTCATTCTAAGCCCCTCATTTATGACGAACTTTGTGGAACATCGATTTTTTATGAATTTTCGAAACTTCGAATTTTTGTATGTCAACAATCATTCTTAGCATGAATCCTGATGCCGGGGGTCTTCGTAGCCTAATTGGTTGCGTGTCCGCTACTAAGCGAACGATCATGAGCTAATAACTCAGGGCCTCTCAACTGACCATCTTTGTGTGTTATTCTAGCTACTACGTCCACGCAACAATCATCATGTGTCGGTAATCCCAGTCCCTTACCGCTCACATTACGATCTGCTGCATCGGTAATTGGTGCTAATCCTAACACAGCAATGGAAGCCTCATATCAGCAGTCCCGTTGTGAACAGTCCAACTGTGAACATTCGAACAATAGGAATATTCTAACGCCGAAAAAGGCGGCATGTGTTGTGTATCGATAGAAATGGAATACTCGGCATGTGTTGTGTATCGATAGAATTGGAATATTCTTAGGCCTAAACAGCTACTGTGTTATACATTAAAAAAAAACAAATGTTTATCGATGGATAGGAATCTTAAGCCTAAATAATATACAACAATAGTTATCTTAACATAAAAATGTATACGAATAAATTCGGCTCTGTGACAGTTGAATTGCTAAATGAGCCTAATAAACGGATGGGATAAAAAAAAACAGGAAGTGGGTTATATCTATGGTATAACCGCAAGGGTGACGTAGGACTATCGTTGATTTAGAGATCATTTGTATGAAGTTGAATCTAAATGAATGAATATTTGGAGAACTTCGAAAACGAGAGCGTTACGTTGGAGGCACAAGGTTTTATGCATCCAATATTGGATACGGAAATATCCTACTGATGGGGAAGAATAATCTTCAGAAGCTATCCTGTTGATTGCGATTGATTGAAAAACCACAAAACCTAATGTATTTGGTCACAGTGTAACATGGATAGAAAACATTCAATTAAACTCTTTCACATGAATATATTTTGAAAATTCCCAAAGGAACTGGCAGATTATTTTCAGTAACGATTAGATATTTCCACATTTTCCTCGATACTGGAAGCACACCAGTGGTTAATGCCAACTCGATAACCACCTGTTAATAGCACTTGATTGAAACATATTTGGCCACAGTGTAACATGGATAGAAAACATTCAATTAAACTCTTTCACATGAATATATTTTGAAAATTCCCAAAGGAACTGGCAGATTATTTTCCAGCAATGATTAGATCTTTCCGGAACTTTCTCGATGCTGAATGGCATCCTAACGGAAAGAGTTCTGCGCGTGTATGTGTCGATCCTTCGCCGTCCACCTCCTCCAGCACGTTAGGCAACGATGTTGTCTTGTCGATGTCCTCACGAAAAATGAATGTGTTTCACCACCAGAATATCGCTTAAGTATGCTTTTTGTGTGTGATTGAATCGAGAGAAGGTGTGGTTTACGATGGCAATTTGGAAGGCAAACTAGAGGGGAATGAACTCTCTGAGCTCGGAACTTTCGGCGACTGAGCAATAATCGATTGCGGGCGCATACAATATTGGATACGGAAATATCCTACTGATGGGGAAGAATAATCTTCTGAAGCTATCCTGTTAATTGCGATTGATTGAAAAACCACAAAACCAAATGTATTTGGTCACAGTGTTACATGGATAGAAAACATTCAATTAAACTCTTTCACATGAATATATTTTGAAAATTCCCAAAGGAACTGGCAGATTATTTTCAGTAACGATTAGATATTTCCACATTTTCCTCGATACTGGAAGCCCACCAGTGGTTAATGCCAACTCGATAACCACCTGTTAATAGCACTTGATTGAAACATATTTGGTCACAGTGTTACATGGATAGAAAACATTCAATTAAACTCTTTCACATGAATATATTTTGAAAATTCCCAAAGGAACTGGCAGATTATTTTCAGTAACGATTAGATATTTCCACATTTTCCTCGATACTGGAAGCCCACCAGTGGTTAATGCCAACTCGATAACCACCTGTTAATAGCACTTGATTGCAACATATTTGGTCACAGTGTAACATGGATAGAAAACATTCAATTAAACTCTTTCACATGAATATATTT
The DNA here is from genome assembly GCF_029784135.1 of Toxorhynchites rutilus septentrionalis. Classification (NCBI taxonomy): domain Eukaryota; kingdom Metazoa; phylum Arthropoda; class Insecta; order Diptera; family Culicidae; genus Toxorhynchites; species Toxorhynchites rutilus. The sequence continues at coordinate 87,810,049 of NC_073744.1, forward strand.
TGAAAATTCCCAAAGGAACTGGCAGATTATTTTCCAGCAATGATTAGATCTTTCCGGAACTTTCTCGATGCTGAATGGCATCCTAACGGAAAGAGTTCTGCGCGTGTATGTGTCGATCCTTCGCCGTCCACCTCCTCCAGCACGTTAGGCAACGATGTTGTCTTGTCGATGTCCTCACGAAAAATGAATGTGTTTCACCACCAGAATATCGCTTAAGTATGCTTTTTGTGTGTGATTGAATCGAGAGAAGGTGTGGTTTACGATGGCAATTTGGAAGGCAAACTAGAGGGGAATGAACTCTCTGAGCTCGGAACTTTCGGCGACTGAGCAATAATCGATTGCGGGCGCATACAATATTGGATACGGAAATATCCTACTGATGGGGAAGAATAATCTTCTGAAGCTATCCTGTTAATTGCGATTGATTGAAAAACCACAAAACCAAATGTATTTGGTCACAGTGTTACATGGATAGAAAACATTCAATTAAACTCTTTCACATGAATATATTTTGAAAATTCCCAAAGGAACTGGCAGATTATTTTCAGTAACGATTAGATATTTCCACATTTTCCTCGATACTGGAAGCCCACCAGTGGTTAATGCCAACTCGATAACCACCTGTTAATAGCACTTGATTGCAACATATTTGGTCACAGTGTTACATGGATAGAAAACATTCAATTAAACTCTTTCACACGAATATATTTTGAAAATTCCCAAAGGAACTGGCAGATTATTTTCAGTAACGATTAGATATTTCCACATTTTCCTCGATACTGGAAGCCCACCAGTGGTTAATGCCAACTCGATAACCACCTGTTAATAGCCGCGCGTGTATGTGTGTGTAGCGATGTCTTCCCAGGGAACCGTTTGATAGAACCTCCTGATAGATTCCCTTCTGGCCTAGGGTGCACAAACAGGCTCTTGGTGACACCGTTCATCCGCGCTTTCATGATAAATAAAGAGCTTCACCGGAACAGCGACAACATGCTCCAATCGCTGTTCAATTAGAACTGAGTGGATTTCCGAGCGCCGCTCGCTTATATACCGATTGGTGATTTCAATAGCCTGTCTTGAAAGCAATTTTAAGACTATTGAAACAAGTTTTTGGATCAAAAAGTAACAAGTATATAACGCGCAGACATTTTATCTTTCGAATGAAGTGTTTATCATACCATTTCGTTCAGTTGTTTAGGAGCTATTAACGCTCAAAATCTCGGTCTCCGGCGTAACGCTTTCGTTTTCGAAACTTTGATTTTACACCCCGGTATAGAAATGAAAGACGTAGTCCTACGTCAAAAAGAATCCTGATGTGATTTGAAATGAAAAAAATCGTAGGGTTGTATTCGAGACACGACCGCTTTTTTTTTCTTTTTTTTCCTTTTATTTATTTCATTTTCATCTGTAACAATTCATAATCATTTCTCTGAATTAGCATTTTCGCTTGCTAAAAAAAAAAGAAAACCTTTACCTAACTTAATCTACCTTAACCTAATCTAAACCTAAGATTATCAATACCGATTACCCGCGGTCACTCGGGGTTAGTACTTAAAGTATAACGAAACCAGTGAAACCCTATTTCTCAAAGCAAAACCTAACCGACCTTAGCAGATATTGGAAAATCATTTGCTTTTTTTTTAACCAACATATTACGAAACTAGCGAAACCCTATTACTCCAAGCAAATCCTAACCGACCTTAGCAGATATTCAGAAACCTTTTGAATTATTTTGACGTAGGACTACGTCTTTCATTTCTATACCGGGGTGTAAAATCAATGTTTCGAGAACGAAAGCGTTACGCTGGAGACCGAGATTTTGAGCGTTAATAGCTCTTAAACAACTGAACGAAATGGTATGATAAACACTTCATTTGAAAGATAAAATGTCTACGCGTCATATACTTGTTACTTTTTGATCCAAAAACTTGTTTCAATAGTCTTAAAATTGCTTTCAAAACAGGCTATTGAAATCACCAATCGGTATATAAGCGAGCGCCGCTCCTAAACCCACTCAGTTATGATTGAACAGCGATTGGAGCATGTTGTCGCTGTTGTTGTGAAGCTAATTTCGTTTATCATGAAAACGCTGATGAACGGTGTCACCAAGAGCCTGTTTGTGCACCTAAGGCCAAAAGGGAATCCATCAGGAGGAGAGTGATGCCACGGTTCCGCTTGAAACATCGGAGCAGCCGCCACACACACACACACATACACACATACACGCGCAGAATTCTCGTTGCTATCATCGTTGCTGAAAAATAATCTGCCAGTTCCCCTGGGAATTGAAAAATACATTCATGCGAAAGAGTTTATTTTAATGTTTTCTATCCATATAACACTGCAACCAAATACATTTGGTTTTGTTATTTTTCAATCAATCGCAATTAACAGGAAAGCTTCTGAATATTTTTTTAGCCCATCAGTGGAAATTTTCGTATCCAATATTGGATGCATAACATGCAAAACGGAAAATGTTTCACATCGCGAAAATCAAGTCATTTTCAAGCGATTATTTGCTTTCTACTCATATAATGCTGCGACCAAATACATTTCGTTTTGGATTTTTTCAATCAAGTGCGATCAACGTAAGAATGTAAGAATGTAATGAACGTAAGAATGCGAATGTCTTTCGGCAATTTATTAGAGGTGCAATGAATCTTTAGGAATTCCCGCTCTACGCGCACTGGCAAACAATGTTTACTCAACAATTTCTCAAACGAGAAATGGGTGTTGTGAGAAAGGATTAGCGAACGCGAAAACGACAAACGGGAGAAAGATACGTTCGGAGGTTGAAGGAAATTGGCAGAAAACTTCTTCATTCTATCATTCAAATAATGTGATTCATACCACATCGTTTTGCCAGAAAGAGATTATTAATGTTCAAAGGAGGAATCGAGTCCTCCGAGGAAATTACCCAGCGCAAATTAGAGTCGACTATCGATTGCGGCATTCGTACACAAATAATTTTATAATGCAGTTTCACCAAAATGATTTCTTCGGATATATTCACTACATCATGTCATGTATTTCATATTCTTCATTATGAAATCCATATCCATGGCACCTATCGGTATCGAATTATAATCGACACCGCGATTTTCGCTAAATGCTCCTTTCAGTTCGGCCTGTAAAAAACTTTTCTGAACTCTAATCCATCAAATTTGGAGCCCTGAAAAGGGCTGTTGATTATATGCTAAGCTAATATAGCACGCTCTCCTCGGATACGATGGGCCAGCTGGATGTCCTTGGGCATGATGTGACGCGTTTTGCATGGATAGCACACAAATTGGTATCTTCGAATAAGCCTCCTGCAGCGTCATAGCCGCGGAACTTTGGAAGCGCAAGTCGGTTTTGAAGTCCTGAGCAATTCCACGATCCAAATGCTGCAAAGGTAGCTGCGGTTCAGCAATTCGGTCGACTTCTGATAGCGATGAATTTCACGCAAAGTTCCCGGTCGATAGCGATGTGGCTTCTCCACCTATCCTGCTACTGGTGCGCTTATTCGAGCTGACTTCGTGTGCCTTACCACCGAATGACTAACGAGCTGTCTGCGAAAGACTAACGAGCTCGAGTCCTCACGGTGCGAGAGTAGAGTAAGAAATGAACGAAAGCAAAGGAAGCGTCATTTTATAAACCATAAAAGTATAGAATCTAAATCCCACCCTTATTATATTCGTGAGTATACAGTAAGCTTATACAATAAAGAGGGTGGGGTTTACATTCGATTCTTTTATGTTTTATAAAATGACACTTCCCTTGCTTTCGTTCATTTCTTACTCTACTCTCGCACCGTGAGGACTCGTTTCATCGGGACTAAGCAGACAGCTCGTTAGTCTTTCGGTGGTAAGGCACCACGAAAGCAGCTCGGATAAGCGCACCAGTAGCAGGATAGGTGGAGAAGCCACATCGCTATCGACCGGGAACTTCGCATGAAATTCGTCGCTATCAGAAGTCGACCGAATTGCTGATCCGCAAGCTACCTTTGCAGCATTTGGTTCGTGGAATTGCTCAGGACTTCAAAACCGACTTGCGCTTCCAAAGTTCCGCGGTTATGACGCTGCAGGAGGCTTATTCGAAGATACCAATTTGTGTGCTATCCATGCAAAACGCGTCACATCATGCCCAAGGACATCCAGCTGGCCCATCGTATCCGAGGAGAGCGTGCTATAATAGCTTAGCATATAATCAACAGCCCTTTTCAGGGCTCCAAATTTGATGGATTAGAGTTCAGAAAAGTTTTTTACAGGCCGAACTGAAAGGAGCATTTAGCGAAAATCGCGGTGTCGATGATAATTCGATACCGATAGGTGCCATGGATATGGATTTCATAATGAAGAATATGAAATACATGACATGATGTAGTGAATATATCCCCATATCGAAGAAATCACTTTGATAAAACTGTTTACCGTTTGTCGTTTTTAAGTGTTGGGAAAGGGCATTATTTTTGCTGAGTAAATTCCAAGAAAAAATCCATTCCTTCTTTAAGCGTGATTCATTCTGCTTCGGATCAACGGAACAGTGATAATCATTTCATACAAAAGATAAAATGTCCAAGAGTTATATGATTGCTATTTATTGAGTCGGAAAATTGTTTCAATAGCTTAATGATAGCTTCGAAAACAGGTTATAAAATGACGCTTCCTTTGCTTTCGTTCATTTCTTACTCTACTCTCGCACCGTGACGACTCGTTTGTTTGGGACCAAGCAGATAGCAGGTTAGTCTTTCAGTGGTAAGGCACACGAAGCGCACCAGCCGCAGGATAGGTGAAGAAGCCACATCGCTATCGACCGGGAACTTTGCGTGAAATTCATCGCTATCGGAAGTCGGCCGAATTGCTGATCCGCAAGCTACCTTTGCAGCTTTTGGTTCGTGGAATTGCTCAGGACTTCAAAACCGACTTGCGCTTCCAAAGTTCCGCGGTTATGACGCTGCAGGAGGCTTATTCGAAGATACAAATTTGTGTGCTATCCACGTAAAACGCGTCACATCATGCCCAAGGACATTCAGCTGGCCCGTCGAATCCAAGGAGAGGGTGCTATATTAGCTTAGCATATAATCAACGGCCCTTTTCAGGGCTCCAAATTTGATGGATTAGAGTTCAGAAAAGTTTTTTGCAGGCCAAACTGAAATGAGAATTTTCGTTTGGATGCCATACAGCATCAAGAAAATTCCGGAAAGATCTAATCGTTGCTGAAAAATAATCTGCCAGTTCTCTGGGAATTGAAGAATACATCCATGCGAAAGAGTTTATTTTAATGTTTTCTAATTATATGGCGAACACAGCGACCAAATACATTTGATTTCGTAATTTTTCAATCAAGTGTAATTAGCTGGAAAGCTTCTGAAGATTATTCTTTCCCATCAGTAGGATATTTTCGAATCCAATAATGGATGCATAACATGAAAAACGGAAAATGTTTCGTATCGCCAAAATTATATAATTTTCAATCGATTATTGCTCAGTCGCCGAAATTTTCATACTCAGAGAGTTCATTCTCCTCTAGTTTGCCTTCCAAATTGCCATCGTAAACCACACCTTCTCTCGATTCAATCACGCACGAAAAGCATACTGAAATGATATTCTGGTGGTGAAACCCATTCATTTTTCGTGAGGCGTCGTGCACAAATTACGTAACGCGATAAGGGGGGAGGGGTTAGATGTTGCGTTACTTTCTGTTTATTAGAGATAGGAAATTGCGTTACGAAAATCCGGATTTTTGCGTTACGTAATTTGTGCACGACGCCTGAGGACATCGACAAAACAACATCGTTACTGAACGAGCTGAACGGCGAGGGATCGAGGTATTCATTACCTGGCTTGACCTGACCTGAAATGCAATCAGTTTGTTTTAACTGTGAGGGAGCGCAGAAAAGTCGATCGATCAGAAGGAGAAGAGAAGGTGACCAAGAGAGTATCAGCATCGAAATACGGTTCCTCGGGAAGACATAGAAGCAGCCGCCACAGACACACACACACATACACGCGCGCAACTCTTTTCGTTTGCTGGTTATCGAGAGGAAACCTGGAAAGAAATGATCGTTGCTGAAAAATAATCTGCCAGTTCCCCTTGGAATTGAAAATTACATTCAAGCGAGTTTATTTTAATGTTTTCTATCCATATAATACTGCGACCACATACATTTGGTTTTGTGATTTGTCAATCAAGTGCAGTTAACAGGAAAGCTTCTGAAGATTATTCTTCAGAACAAGGTTTTTTGTATCCAATATTGGATGCATAAAACCTTGAGTCTTCAAAGTAACACTTTCGTTTTTGAAGTCACCCAAATATTTATTTATTCATTCATTCAGGATGGATTTAGATTCAACTTCAAACAAATGATCTCTAAATCAACGATAGTCCTACGTCACCCTTGCGGTTATACCATAGATATAACCCACTTCCTGTTTTTCAAATTTTATCTTATTGTTCCACCGTACTTCTCGTATTCCCTCTTTGAACGCTGTCAAATAATTGCCTCTATAGTAAGCCAGAGGGCAGCTTTCGATCTGTAACATTTTTCAGAAATTTGTGACGCAATCAACTCCTCTGGATCACTGATTTCTAATTTCATTCGCAAATGTATTATAGACTTGATCCACGACCAAACCGTCAAAGCTGAAGTACAAAGTTTTATCCTGTGTTTTAGTGTGTCGAGACTACCACAAATGCTGCGAAGAGGAGAATCTATTCCTGCTATTCGGTGATTGAACATTTTGCTAAGCGTAGGAACTAAGTCGTTATACATCACAAATAAGGCCGTTTTTTGATCAGTGGAGAGGAAGGTTTTACTGAAATTTTCGTACAGAATTTCCCATTGCACGTTGGGCAGTTCTGTTTGCAAACGAGGTTTTATATTCATCGCATTTTGAAGGTGGTTGTATATATTCCTACTTGTATTCAAATTGGAATCCCCTTCTAAACTTCTAGCAATAACCAGCCATTCCCTAGCGTTTCTTGTTAAGTATCTATTGTTAACATTATTCAACATAAACTCATCGAGGTGTTGGTTGGGATCGCGGTATGCGTGTAGAATATTTTTTATAAAAAGACATTTAGATTTGGTTTCTACATCTTCCAATCCTAAACCACCCTTGAATGTTGGCAGGTATAATTCATTTTTCGCTACACTATACAGGTATTCTTTCCACATAAATTTATTGCACAAACTTTTTATCTCTGCAATATGTTTGTTCGCTGGTGGAAATATTTGAGCAATATACCATAATTTAGAGAGAATATAAATATTCAAGATGAACACTTTTTGCATAAGATTAAGTTTTCTCTGTGCATGCAGGGAGATTATAAATTTCAAGTTGGACACTAAGTTGGTATAGTTGATTTCAACAGTTTGCTCAAATTTTTTATGCAAATCTATTCCTAAAATTTTTAAATTATCAACTTCCTTTATCATATGAGGCCCAGAACGACAGTTATTAAATCGTAAAAAGTGCGATTTAGAGAAATTCATTTTCATTTTACCATAAATACTAAAATAATGTACTATTTCTAGAACTCGATCGAATTCGTGATTGTTACGTATGAGAATGTTGATATCGTCTGCATAAGCAATTATTCTTACGAAATAATTTCCAATCAGACAGCCATCAATATTCGAATAAATCGTTCTAATCAAAGGCTCGATATAAATACAAACCAGAACCATACTCAAAGGGCAGCCTTGCCGTACCGACGAATTGATTGCGAAAGCGTCTGTTCGAAAACCATTGAATAAAACTCTAGAGTTAGCGTATTTATATAACCTTTTTAAACAATCAATAAACATAATTGGAAATTGGAATTTTTCTAGAATAGCACACAAATCGTGACAAACTCGATCAAAGGCTTTTTCCAGATCCATACTCAGAAGAATTCCTTTGAAATGACGTGTTTGTTGAGATTTTAACAGCGTATTCCGAAGAGTGCGCAGATTGTCAATACAGGATTGATCATCAAGGCAGGCTGATTGACCCGGGCTTAGGACGTAGGACTATGCAATTTTTTTTTTGATTTGTTGGTTTTGTAGCCGTGGGCTGGCCGATCCTCTAAAAGCACGCAGCTTAAGCGCCACTCCCGAAGGAGACTGCCCGCCAAGATCGATTGCCCGGTTGAGACTCCCTTTAAGGACGAGTTCCAGTACTGTTACTTCCGTGATAGAAGCACGGATCGTTCCAGCCAGGCTACGATGCTCTAGCTAGACCTCAACATCCAACTAAAACCTCATCAATCTTCATACGAACCTAAAAGAAAACAGTAGCTTTCACCCGTGCCTGAGTGAATCTCATCACAGGCCAGGTCGCTATTCTCCGCCAGAGAGCGTACCCCAATGGAATTGAACGAACATATAATTCAAATTCCGCGAAGCGGAAGACGGATTACAACCAAAAAGAACACGCGAAATTAACGGATTCCCAAACATTAAATTTTAATATTTTAGTTTTGTAATTTTAATCGAGGAACAACAAATTAACATTTTACATTTGGTTACATATGTTTTATTCCTTAGACCTATCTATTTCTTCTCTTACTGTTCTACTGTCTGTTGTTACGGTTGAAAACAACCGGAACAAAATAGAGCCATTGATTCAATAATAAGAATTGAATGACAGTTTAAATCGCGCAACCTAAAATAAATCCCACTCATACTTACCCAATCCACTTTGATTCCTACCTGAAAGGCAATGTATGCTGTCAAAACAAAACGGAAACAATTGTAAAACTACTAACACAATATGTACAATGAGACCTAACATTCGGTTGGGAGATTTCCGGTCCCGAATGACGAAGGAATAGCTGGAAAGGAAGCAGTAGAGAAAGAGAGAGAGAGAGAGAGAGAGAGAGAGAGAAAGATGAAAATGAAGAGAAGAAAGAGGAATTCGAGCTTTGAAGGAAAGAAGGATGACTCGACTCCTTCTTAGCTCACGGACCGTCGAAGGAATCAAGTCGAGATTCGAGAAAAATTAAAGTTGGAATTACCTACCAAGAGTTCAAGTGAAAGTGCGGGAGTAAATAGGGGCAGGAGAAGTCACAGCTCCCAGGGACCGTCCACGCCGGGTGACATCCGCCCTCCTCGCAGAAGAAATCCGACGGTGGAGGTACCTCAGTGCCGGTGGTCAGCGAGCCCCCCTCGTAATCGTTGTTCCACACGCATACGGGTAAGTCGGTTGGACGCTTTTGAGGGCAGTACGGTGAGGTCTGGTAGAGCCTAGCCCCGCTCACCGATACTGGAACCGATGAGATCGACCCCCGTGTGCGGGCACCGTGCGTGAGTAGAAAATCCGCCAAAATCTCTCTCTCTATTCTTCGGACTTACCTGGTTCCCATCTGTTCCTGTTCGGCCGCATCAATATACTAACCTTTAAACCTGAAAAGAAATAAATATAGATATATAAAGATACTTACCTTTCTCTTCTTATTGAATAACGAATCCTCATGATATAGTGATTCTACTTTATTCCGTAATCTTCCGTTGAAAAGTGAGTCCACGGCGCGTTATCGGTGAAGAGCCGACCCTGAGGTCATAATAACCTCTGAGCTAGCCGAAACTTACAATTGGCGATCCACGTAAAAAAAAAAAAATATTTTGAATCCTTCTGATTCAGAACATTTTTTTTCACCAGCTCGGGGAGACTCACGATTTACTAGACAGTAATCGCGGAAAGCTTGACTTCGTTCTTAGAAAGTCATAATAATTTATTAATTCGGAAAACCCGAATTTGGCGCCCAAATCCTTTGCATAATAACAGTAAAACTTTCAATCGATTCATTTCATCAGCTCAGCTCTATAGGAAAAAGAACTTTTGCATGCTACATATTCATTAATTATAAATCTTTCAGCAGTGATTTGAAAAAACAGAGAGTGTGATAGATAACATAGAAGGGAAAGTGTGTGAAGATTGTGATAAAGATATGAAAATGGGGGATTTGAATAAACGTTTTTATGATATCAGAGTGGATCATCTAAATGAAGATGAGTTAGATTTCGAACTGGAGATTCGGGAGATAGTTTTCTCCGAGGACAAATCCATGGCCAGGAAGCGACGGTCGTTGAGGGAAAGATTAAAACAGGAGAAGGAAGAAAATTTAGAAAGTCAGAAAAATTTGAAGCGTGATCCAGAGGAAGAAATGAAAGTGTGTGAGATAAAGTATAATGAGGTTGACGAATTAGTGAAGCAAACTGTGAAGGATCTACCTCCCAGATGCCAGTCATCGTTACTGCACCTGGGAAGTCGCATGCATTTATTAAAAAGGTACGTGGGACAGCATGAAAATTATCAACTTGATAGAATGCTGGAAAAAATATTGCAATACTTAAACAAATTCTTTTATGAGAAACGTGATTCTGTGGCACAACAAACCCAGATTACCGAGGTGCAGATTTCTGCCGCAAATAATGTTACCTGTCAGTTTAATATACATGATCAAACATCGACTTCGCAATACTTACCCGAGCCAAATCATTCAGATAATGGTATTCTTTCAGTGAATGAGACAGATATAATTAATTCGTTGAAGACATTAGGATTGATTGAATCAAATACAGCGAACACAACCCCAGTGAAGGATGCTTTATTAATGCTCCAACAAGAAATGTACCTATTACGAAGATTCCATGATACTCACACTCAAAACAGAAGCACATTCTTGTCTGAGAACGCGAATGAAGTGAGCAGACAAATTACTACGACGTACACGGGAACAATCCCAAAGAACTCAGTTCCTTATCATTCAGAGTCGTTTCCGCCAAGAGAATACCCAACATGCGAATAGCTGCTCGACTTCTTTGATCACTTTGAATACACTACCCCGCGTTGTACCGGTGGTCACGTCGTATCCAATAAATGCAACCTTAACGACAAATCCTCCGATTTATACATCGAGAACTAGCATTTCATCCACCCACGTTCAGAATATTCCGTGGTATATGAGAAGGGAATTCGAGATCCGTGATATGATGAATGTTGTCAACTTCACGAAAAGTTCAGCATCATCACCGAATCAAAATAATTATGGTCACTATACAAATACTTTCACGTCGCGATACGGCAATCCGTCGGAATATGGTACTCTTAATCCATCAGGCAGTCGAGTCGATTACAGACAAGTCTTGCCTGAAACTCAACATTGTCAGTCTCATTATAAATCATTACCAGTTTCAAAGTGGAAATTAGAGAAATACGCTGGAACTGACCAAGGATTGAAACTTAATGAGTTTCTAGTGTTAGTATCCCAATTGGCTCTTTCAGAACGCATTTCTGAAGCTGAATTATTTGACTCCGCGCTCCATCTTTTTACTGGTCCTGCCTTGAATTGGTATATGTCCATGAGATCCGCCGGACGTTTGATGAATTGGCCACACCTGGTGAATGAACTTCGTAAATCCTTCGTTCATCCAGAGCTAGATTCATTGGTACGTAGTAGAATTTACCAACGACGACAACAACGAAATGAAACATTCCAAGAATTCTTTTATGATATGGAAAGCATGTTTAGGTCGATGACCGTTCCTATGAATGATTTTGAAAAACTAGATATACTTAAAAGAAACATGAGGATTGACTACAAGAAAGCTCTGCTGTGGAAACCAGTAGCTAGCCTACAGGAACTACAGGAAGCAGGTCATATAATAGACGCCTCGAATTTTTCATTATTTCCAAAGGTTTTTGGAACTGATAAATCGGTTCATGCAATTTCAGAAGAAAGCACAGATCCAATAGACCAAAACAATCAGCTTAGCCGCAAGACGGATGAGAAGTTTTCCCTCAATACAGATAATAAAAACCAATCAAAGAAACAAAAACTAAATAGTCAAAACGATCATTTTAAATTCAATGCAGAACAATATGAAGATAACCCGCAAAACAATCACATCAAATTCCATTCACCACAATACGCGACTAAAGGGGGAAAAGAAGATCCGAGAGAAGGCCCCTCCAGACCCACACGCACTCTGGAAACGTTAATTAATTCGCATCGTCCTCCGAGAAGCTATGAGTGCTTGTATTGTAGACAAAGCAATCATGCTCTCGAACAATGTAGGCAATATAAAGGTTTGATCTGCATGGTATGTGGCTTCAAAGGCTTCGAAACCCAACACTGCCCCTACTGTCGAAAAAACGGTTTACAGACGACCGAAAATCGCCGATCGTCAACCCCATCCGCGTAAATTCTTTTCCCACAGAACAAAGTATTTCCGACTACTGGGAAGTCGTTCCAGAGAATTTATACAATAATGAAAATGGTTCAACATGCGAAATAACTCTTTCAGAACCGTATGATAACAGACCTTTCGTATCGATAAAAATTTACGATATTGTCATCAAAGCTCTTTTGGACTCAGGTAGTCAAGTCACTATAATAAATGAAAAAATATACTCGAAACTTCAACGAGTTAAACTGATAAACCTTCCATCAACAACAATTATACGTTCAGCTAATGGTACCAGACTAACCATTTTGGGACAGTTGGACCTTCCATTCACATTCACCAACCGTGTAAAAGTTATTCCCACGTTGGTAGTCAGACAACTTGCAGCAGATTGTATTCTGGGCATGGATTTCTGGAGAAAATATCGCATCCGGCCTACTATACAAGAATGTAATCTTTTAAATTCCGATAAAACACAAACCGAAAGTTGTAGTAATACAATTCTAAAAGAGACTGAGCAACATAGGTTGCGCAGTGTAATGGCCATGTTTAAGATAGCCAACAAAGATTCGCTTTCACTTACCCCCTTAATTGAACATCGAATCGAGATCGCGGAAGAGTGGAAAAACAAAGCCCCAGTACGACAATACCCATTTGCTTTTCCGCCTAAAATGCAGGAAAAAGTCCGAACGGAAATTGATAGAATGATAGATGTAGGAATTCTTGAGAGAGCTAATTCCGATTGGTCTTCGAACATAGTACCGGTTATAAAACCATCCGGGAAAGTTCGCCTCTGTCTAGACGCTCGTCGGATCAACGAAAGGACAGTGCGTGATGCCTACCCTTTACCTCATCCTGGACGAATACTAGGGCAGCTCCCCAAAGCAAATTACCTGAGTACTATAGATTTGTCGGAGGCGTTTCTCCAAATTCCATTGGAGAAGCGCTCGAGACGGTACACAGTCTTCAGTGTACAAGGTAAGGGGATGTTTCAATTTACCAGACTACCCTTTGGATTGGTCAATAGTCCAGCCACTCTGTCCCGATTAATGGACCGGGTGTTGGGTCACGGGGAATTAGAACCGAACGTCTTCGTGTACCTCGACGATATCGTGGTAGTATCCGAGACGTTCGAGGAACATGTTAATCTTTTAATTGAAGTCGCGGAACGATTATCACGTGCAAATCTTTCTATTAATCTCGAGAAGTCAAAATTTGGTGTCAACGAATTGTCATTCCTGGGATACTTGCTTTCCACTGATGGTCTCCGGATTAATCCCGACAAAATAAAGGCTATAGTGGAATACGAGAGGCCAAACACGATCACAAAAATGCGGCGATTCCTTGGAATGGCTAATTATTATCGCCGGTTCATATCCGATTTTAGCGATGTAACAGCACCTCTTTCTGATTTGCTGAAAACAAAAACCAAAATATTAAAATGGAACGAGAGTGCCGAATTAGCATTCTATAAAATAAAAGAAAACCTTATCTCTGCACCCATCTTAGCCTATCCCGATTTTTCCCGCGAATTCTCCATTCATACAGATGCGAGTGATGTGGCGGTCGCGAGCGTATTAACGCAGAATCAAGAAGACGGAGAAAAGGTTATAGCCTACTTCTCACACAAATTAACTACTCCGCAGAAAAACTACCATGCGTGTGAGAAAGAAGCTTTAGCCGCGCTCCTGGCGATTGAGGCATTCCGGGGTTACGTTGAAGGTTCACACTTTACATTAGTGACAGATTCTTCGGCCCTCACACATATTCTCACCGCTTAATGGAAGACAGCGTCAAGGTGTAGTCGATGGTGTCTCTCCTTACAGCAACACGATATGACGATAGTGCATCGGAAAGGGAAAGAAAATGTAGTCCCTGATGCGCTATCTAGGAGTGTGGCAGCCTTAAGCGCCACCTCAACTTCCTCTTGGTATCAGGATCAATTTAAGAGAATCACGGATGATCCTGACGCATTCGTAGACTATCGAATTCGTGACGGTGAACTATTCAAATACGTATCGGTTCTCAATCTCGTGCACGATCATCGTTTTGATTGGAAATTGGTTCCCAGTCCTGAGGAACGATCGATAATATTAAAGGAACATCACGATGATGCCATGCACTTGGGCATAGATAAAACGTTGGCAAGGATTCGCCAGCGGTACTATTGGCCTCGGTTGGCAAGTGACGTACGGGAACATGTCCTGTCATGCGTAAAATGTAAGGAGATAAAGGCCCCAAATATGGCGTTGACTCCTCCTCCAGGGCAACAACGTATAACGACGCATCCCTGGCAGATCATAGCCTTGGACTTTATAGGCCCCTTACCTAAAAGTAAAAAGCAGAATCAGTACATTTTGTCTGTGATTTATACAGCAAATGGGTTATGTTGGTCCCTTTCCGAAGGATTGACAGTGTCACTCTTTGCAACACACTGAGGGATCAGTGGTTCTTTCGCCACTCGACACCCGAAGTACTGATTTCGGATAACGCGTCGTGTTTTCTTTCGAAGGAATTTAAAAATTTTATCGACAAATTCGGAGTTCGACATTGGCTCAACTCGAAATATCATTCACAGGCCAATCCGGTTGAGCGACTCAATCGGACCGTAAACTGTGCTATTCGTTCCTACGTCAAGGACGACCAGCGTTGTTGGGACAGTAGATTGTCAGAGATCGAGACAATTCTTAACTCGACTGTTCATTCTGCCACCGAATTAACTCCCTTTTTCGTCACACATGGTTATGAAATGATGGTTAAGGGGTCAGAGCATCGTCTTTATCAAGATTCTTATCTGACCACTGAAGAACGTGCCTCTCGGCAGAAAGAAATGTTTTCCATAATACATGAACTGGTCATGAAAAATTTAAAGAAGGCACATTGCGAAAGTCAAAGGCGTTATAACCTTCGCAGTCGAACTTTCAATAAAGCATACGAAATAGGACAATTAGTTTATCGTAGAAATATGAAAGTATCAAGCGCAGCTGAAAAATATAGTGCTAAATACGGCCCTCAATATATACCTGCTCGGATAGTTAGTAGAAAGGGTTCCTCTTCATATGAATTAGAAGATTTGAACGGGAACTTACTCGGTGTTTGGCCAGCAGTGCATCTGAAACCAGGCTAGAAGATAGAAACTGTATTTCGAACCAATTGTTCGGATTCAGCAGAAAACAGATAACCACCTTCGTTCACATGGCGTTACATCTAACATGGGCCATTGTTGAACATGACAGCTATTTATCCCGCCACTGGGCTCCTATTGTTAATATCCTGCCATCCTTTTATCATTATTACTGATAAGAGATCCGGCTCACATCTTGTCGCGGGGGACACACACAGGATCAATATGGCGAGTTTTGTTTGAGCTCTCGCAATAACATTTCTGGATGAAATCATTAATATATCTAATAAATATAGTAGTTTTTGAATGCTAATAAATATTAAATATCTCTGAATTATAAAACAACAGAGTTTATGGAAAATTATGAAAATCATCAATGAACTTGAACTTGAATGTTCATACTTCGACGACGAGTGAGTCTCGAAGTGCAGGTCTAAAGTATGTTTACTATTAGGCCGTATTATCCTCGGTTCAGAGAAAAATTTATGAACAATGAGTACATCTCAAAACGAGGGAAATTAAAGGAATTATCATGTAGTTTGATGATGAGTTTGTCTCGAAGGGCCCAAATTTCAGATGTTCCTTCAGAACGTAGTCCTGTTCCCTTGAGAGATATATCAAGGAAAAGACAACAGACTTTGTTGAATGTTCTAAATGAATTGAACGCGGTAAATGAATGTTAATCTTCAATTCTCAAGATATAATGCCACAGCGATGTAAGCTACTGGAAGCAGTCGAGATGGAGAAGGAGATGAAGCAAGAGGCTGCGAAGTGCCAGCAGAAGATAATTAGCAGAATAGAAATTGAGTTAGATGTGAAGACTAGGTTAGGAAACAGTTTTCCCACTCTTAAGAGCTGATGAAAAGTATTGATGTAAGTGACATTAAAATACAGGATAAAATGGAGAATATTTATGCCAGCGTCGTACTGGAAAAGGTATAATTATATAAAAAAAATTACAAAATATTTCTTTCGGTTTCGTAATTTTTTCCCTCGAGGGAGGGATAATTGTTACGGTTGAAAACAACCGGAACAAAATAGAGCCATTGATTCAATAATAAGAATTGAATGACAGTTTAAATCGCGCAACCTAAAATAAATCCCACTCATACTTACCCAATCCACTTTGATACCTACCTGAAAGGCAATGTATGCTGTCAAAACAAAACGGAAACAATTGTAAAACTACTAACACAATATGTACAATGAGACCTAACATTCGGTTGGGAGATTTCCGGTCCCGAATGACGAAGGAATAGCTGGAAAGGAAGCAGTAGAGAAAGAGAGAGAGAGAGAGAGAGAGAGAGAGAGAGAGAGAGAGAGAGAAAGATGAAAATGAAGAGAAGAAAGAGGAATTCGAGCTTTGAAGGAAAGAAGGATGACTCGACTCCTTCTTAGCTCACGGACCGTCGAAGGAATCAAGTCGAGATTCGAGAAAAATTAAAGTTGGAATTACCTACCAAGAGTTCAAGTGAAAGTGCGGGAGTAAATAGGGGCAGGAGAAGTCACAGCTCCCAGGGACCGTCCACGCCGGGTGACATCCGCCCTCCTCGCAGAAGAAATCCGACGGTGGAGGTACCTCAGTGCCGGTGGTCAGCGAGCCCCCCTCGTTATCGTTGTTCCACACGCATACGGGTAAGTCGGTTGGACGCTTTTGAGGGCAGTACGGTGAGGTCTGGTAGAGCCTAGCCCCGCTCACCGATACTGGAACCGATGAGATCGACCCCCGTGTGCGGGCAACGTGCGTGAGTAGAAAATCCGCCAAAATCTCTCTCTCTCTATTCTTCGGACTTACCTGGTTCCCATCTGTTCCTGTTCGGCCGCATCAATATACTAACCTTTAAACCTGAAAAGAAATAAATATAGATATATAAAGATACTTACCTTTCTCTTCTTATTGAATAACGAATCCTCATGATATAGTGGTTCTACTTTATTCCGTAATCTTCCGTTGAAAAGTGAGTCCACGGCGCGTTATCGGTGAAGAGCCGACCCTGAGGTCATAATAACCTCTGAGCTAGCCGAAACTTACACTGTGTGCGCGTGTTTCTCAGTCATGACTTTGTTAAGTTTCGTTGTACTTTGTTCAATATGTTAGTGTTTTGTGCTTTGTGCCGGGACTTTTATGGGTATGTCATTGTCCACGAATTACGCCATGGAACAATGGCTTTAGTTGGAAGCGTCTTTGTCTGGCTAACCAAATTTCCCGACTTTAGGCGATTCAAGGCAAAAATCTCCGTGGCGTCCTCACCGGACGCCACCCTCTACAGAAGAAGCAATTGGAACGGACTCACCGTTTGAATCTTGTTGCTGATGGTGAATTTGTTGCTGCTGATCTGGTGCTTTTGAGAGTAGCTCTCTCGTGGCTCGCTTCGTGGAGATAAAACTAATTTTCGCTGCTGTGGGTGGACAATTATTTTGTCCCAATTCAATGGTGCCTGTGGAGAATATCGCCGGCAAACATCGAACATGCACATTAGCACTTTGATCGACTTTATCTTAACAATTTGTTCAAGTTCTGTTACCTGTTTATACTTGTAGCACTATCACGCTTTTTCTCAATTTTATTCTACGCGCCACACAAAATTATCCTACTATAATTACAAAATTTAATATCTGGAAACAAAACGTTAACTTCCAAAAATGCTTACTTCAAACCTTCTAACATGAACAAACTAATCACGATCAAAGTCGCGCACTTCCACCTTTTTACGCTATCAGCAGACGAATATGCGAGCCCGGAACTCCTCAGATCAGGGAAAGTGAAATCAGGCGTACTCACCTAAGTAAGTCACTTTTCCCGAAAACTTAACGGCCGCACTCAGAAATCCAAGACTAAAACTGGCCGTCTTATTCTAGTTTTGAAACACCGTATTTCAGCTTTCGCGACCAAGAAGTAACTTACTCGAAAGCTCTCGAGGAAATATCTCTCAGGCTCTCTGATCTGAATTCTCACGCGGGAAACGAATAAGCTTTACGCCGCTTGAAGATCAGCTCAGCCCATATACCCATTATCTACCTTAGGGCAAATACATATAGAGTATGTTTTGCCCTAGAACATTTAACTGCTTACCGCTACATAACACCATGCTCTTTTTACGAAAATTTGGTTGAAAATGTCAACCAAATTTTCGTAAGGACACTCCTTACATTAATAATAAAACATTCCTGACAAACCTAACAATGATAGCGCGAACGTTTCTTTTTAATATGTAATTATGAATGATAATAAATTAAGAAATAATGTTGTGTACTGTTTTCAAAATATTTACAAAAATATTACAAAAAATATCTCCTATCTTTAACATGTATGTTATCATATTTGAGTGTTTGACATTCCTCCTCGCATCATAGATGAATCATAACATAAATAACTCGAAAAAAAAAACTCTAACAATACCAAATCGACAATAAGAATAAAATTTCCCAATTTTATCTCATGTCTTCTCCCTCATCAGGTTCATTATGACTCGGTTATACTTATGACAGACATACAGCTGTACTTGCGTTGTACTTCGAAAATTGTATGTCTGTCACCATGTACAGCGCTAGAACCATGCAAGCAACTCGGTACAATCGCTGTACCTGTACCGACCTGTTTTACCGCTGTACATGGCTACAGTTGTACTGTGCGCAGCGCCATAGACGGTTAGTGGTGGGTAGCATGGACAAGCAGAATCAAATCACTTTTTTTTTTATTAAATCGTTTATTTTTACAGGCTCAGTTACATAAGTTTAAAGGAGCCAAACTCCTATCTGTATTGTTACAAGTATATATAAACATTTTTCATTAATTCTAGTGTTGATGATGAAGTAGAGAACCGATTACTCGCGGTTTGCTCGAGTTTAGAAGGGTGACATTTTGACGTAGGACTACGTCTTTCATTTCTATACCGGGGTGTAAAACCAAAGTTTCGAGAACGAAAGCGTTACGCTGGAGACCGAGATTTTGAAGCCACATCGCTATCGACCGGGAACTTCGCATGAAATTCGTCGCTATCAGAAGTCGACCGAATTGCTGATCCGCAAGCTACCTTTGCAGCATTTGGTTCGTGGAATTGCTCAGGACTTCAAAACCGACTTGCGCTTCTAAAGTTCCGCGGTTATGACGCTGCAGGAGGCTTATTCGAAGATACCAATTTGTGTGCTATCCATGCAAAACGCGTCACATCATGCCCAAGGACATCCAGCTGGCCCATCGTATCCGAGGAGAGCGTGCTATATTAGCTTAGCATATAATCAACAGCCCTTTTCAGGGCTCCAAATTTGATGGATTAGAGTTCAGAAAAGTTTTTTACAGGCCGAGCTGAAAGGAGCATTTAGCGAAAATCGTGGTGTCGATGATAATTCGATACCGATAGGTGCCATGGATATGGATTTCATAATGAAAAATATGAAATATATGACATGATGTAGTGAATATATCCCCATATCGAAGAAATCACTTTGATGAAACTGTTTACCTTTTGTCGTTTTTAATTGTTGGGAAAGGGCATTATTTCTGCTGACTAAATTCCAAGAAAAAATCCATTCCTTCTTTAAGCGTGATTCATTCTGCTTCGGATCAACGGAACAGTATGATAATCATTTCATACAAAAGATAAAATGTCCAAGAGTTATATGATTGCTATTTATTGAGTCGAAAAATTGTTTCAATAGCTTAATGATAGCTTCGAAAACAGGTTATTGAAATCATTCGTATCCGTATGTAGCGCGCCCACTTGGAAACCCATTAATCTTATTGGAATGTGAGATGGGGAAGCTCATACTTACGTCTATGCATTATGCTGTACACTACAGACTTTTTTTCTCCGTACTGATTAAGAAGCCGACCGAACTATCGGTCGACAAGTCAGTCTGCAGTCGGCGGGGGCTCTTAATTTCGTTTTTGCAGGCCGAACCGAAAAAATTTCAGTCGAGTTAACTCTTTTTTACAGTAATGCTTTTGAATCCGGACACTTTGCATTACATTCAATATCATACCACAGCCATAACATTTTTTTCATGTTGAATTTATGCGATTAATAGTTGCTAATATAGTTACTGATAGTTTCTTGATAGTTACTTATCAATCGCATTAATTCAACATGCAGAAAATGTTGTGGCTGCGGTATGGTATTAAATGTAACGCAAAGTGTCCGGATTCAAATACATTACTGTATACTTACTTCGATGTTATTCGTTTCTCTCTCAGGGTAAGCAACGAATATAATAAGGGTGGGGTTTAGATTCTATACTTTTATGGTTTATAAAATGACGCTTCCTTTGCTTTCGTTCATTTCTTACTCTACTCTCGCACCGTGACGACTCGTTTGTTTGGGACCAAGCAGATAGATAGTTAGTCTTTCAGTGGTAAGGCACACGAAAGCAGCTCGGATAAGCGCACCAGCCGCAGGATAGGTGAAGAAGCCACATCGCTATCGACCGGGAACTTTGCGTGAAATTCATCGCTATCGGAAGTCGACCGAATTGCTGATCCGCAAGCTACCTTTGCAGCTTTTGGATCGTGGAATTGCTCAGGACTTCAAAACCGACTTGCGCTTCCAAAGTTCCGCGGTTATGACGCTGCAGGAGGCTTATTCGAAGATACAAATTTGTGTGCTATCCACGCAAAACGCGTCACATCATGCCCAAGGACATTCAGCTGGCCCATCGAATCCAAGGAGAGGGTGCTATATTAGCTTAGCATATAATCATCGGCCCTTTTCAGGGCTCCAAATTTGATGGATTAGAGTTTAGAAAAGTTTTTTGCAGGCCAAACTGAAACGAGAATTTTCGTTTGGATGCCATACAGCATCGAGAAAATTCCGGAAAGATCTATTCGTTGCTGAAAAATAATCTGCCAGTTCCCTGGGAATTAAAGAATACATCCATGCGAAAGAGTTTATTTTAATGTTTTCTAATTATATGGCGAACACAGCGACCAAATACATTTGATTTTGTAATTTTTCAATCAAATGTAATTAGCTGGAAAGCTTCTGAAGATTATTCTTTCCCATCAGTAGGATATTTTCGTATCCAATATTGGATGCATAACATGAAAAACGGAAAATGTTTCGTATCGCGAAAATTATATAATTTTCAATCGATTATTGCTCAGTCGCCGAAATTTTCATACTCAGAGAGTTCATTCTCCTCTAGTTTGCCTTCCAAATTGCCATCGTAAACCACACCTCTCGATTCAATCACGCACGAAAAGCATACTGAAATGATATTCTGGTGGTGAAACCGATCCATTTTTCGTGAGGCGTCGTGCACAAATTACGTAACGCGATAAGGGGGGAGGGGGTAGATGTTGCGTTACTTTCTGTTTATTAGAGATAGGAAATTGCGTTACGAAAGGGGGGGGGGAGAGGTGGTTCAAAATTCGGATTTTTAGCGTTACGTAATTTGTGCACGACGCCTGAGGACATCGACAAGACAACATCGTTACTGAACGAGCTGAACGGCGAGGGATCGAGGGATTCATTACCTGGCCTGACCTGACCTGAAATGCAATCAGTTTGTTTTAACTGTGAGGGAGCGCAGAAAAGCCGATGCTGATACTCTCGTGACCAAGAGAGTATCAGCATCGAAATACGGTTCCTCGGGAAGACATAGAAGCAGCCGCCACACACACACATACACGCGCGCAACTCTTTTCGTTTGCTGGTTATCGAGAGGAAACCTGGAAAAAAATGATCGTTGCTGAAAAATAATCTGCCAGTTCCCCTTGGAATTGAAAATTACATTCAAGCGAGTTTATTTTAATGTTTTCTATCCATATAATACTGCGACCACATACATTTGGTTTTGTGATTTGTCAATCAAGTGCAGTTAGCAGGAAAGCTTCTGAAGATTATTCTTTAGAACAAGGTTTTTTGTATCCAATATTGGATGCATAAAACCTTGAGTCTCCAACGTAACACTCTCGTTTTTGAAGTCACCCAAATATTTATTTATTCATTCATTCAGGATGGATTTAGATTCAACTTCAAACAAATGATCTCTAAATCAACGATAGTCCTACGTCACCCTTGCGGTTATACCATAGATATAACCCACTTCCTGTTTTTTTTCAGGAAAAGGAAGGGATATAAGGATATGTTGACAATGTTCACACTCACATTCGCACTCACATTCATCCTACTCAATTCTTAAGCCTATCTTATATCTAATACGTATTTACATTTCACCTTATTCTATTGTTAGTAAGAAGGGATTTGCTTTCTCGCGAAGGAAAAGGAAAAGGAGAATATAAGGATATAAGGACAATCACACACGAAGATCGATAACTTTTAGGAAGACATATATTTGGGACATGTAATCAAGGTCTAACTGAGCCAACACATCTCTCACCGGCACATTGGGCTGTCTTCCTCTGGCCCGAAGAGAGTTTTCTAAATTCGATCTGGCAACAAGATACACCTCGCACGACCAAACAACGTGTTCGATGTCGTGGTAACCTTGGCCACAAGCACAGATATTGGCATCGGCAAGATTAAAACGAAAGAGTAGCGCGTCTAACGAACAGTGATTGGACATGAGTCGAGAGAAGGTGCGAATAAAGTCCCGACTTAAGTCCAGACTTTTGAACCATGGTTTGAGGCTAACCTTAGGGATAATCGAGTGAAGCCACCGACCCAATTCATCTTCGTTCCACTTACGTTGCCAGTTAGCGATGGTATTTTTACGGACTAAAGAATAAAATTCATTGAAAGCGATTTGACGCTGATAAATATCGCCTTCAATTGCACCTACCTTTGCCAATGAGTCAGCCCTCTCATTACCCGGAATTGAGCAATGTGAAGGGACCCAGACAAAGGTAATGACATAACAGCGTCTGGTTAAAGCACTCAAAATTTCACGTATTCTCTCAAGGAAGTACGGCGAGTGCTTTTCCGGCCTCACTGAACGGATAGCTTCGACAGAGCTAAGACTATCCGTT
Source organism: Toxorhynchites rutilus septentrionalis (assembly GCF_029784135.1). Lineage (NCBI taxonomy): Eukaryota > Metazoa > Arthropoda > Insecta > Diptera > Culicidae > Toxorhynchites > Toxorhynchites rutilus. Next base: position 87,833,254 of record NC_073744.1, read on the forward strand.
ACAATGTAATAGTGTTCAACAGGTCGTGAGGCGACGCTGTCCAGCGCCCAGTGTATTGCTGCCAATTCAGCAATATACACTGAGCAAGGATTCTGAAGACTGTGGGAGGTGCTAAAACATTCGTTGAACACTCCAAATCCTGTGGACTCATTCATAGAGGACCCATCAGTAAAGTACATATTATCACAATTGATACGCCCATACTTTGCATTGAAGATCGTAGGAACGATCCCCGATCGATGATAATCTGGAATTCCATGGATTTTCTCCTTCATGAACAGATCAAAATGTACAGAGGAATTGATGTAGTCAGGGAAACAAACACGGTTGGGAATATACGAAGAAGGATCAACCTGCATGGAGATGAATTCATGATATGAAGTCATGAATCCAGAATGAAAATTTAGCCCGATCAGCTGCTCAAAATTTCCGATCACCAATGGGTTCATAACCTTACACCGAATGAAGAACCGAAGAGATAATAAATTGAAGCGATCTTTTAGTGGGAGTACGCCTGCCAAAACCTCGAGACTCATGGTATGCGTTGAGGGCATACATCCCAACGCAATACGGAGACAAAGATACTGAATTCGCTCGAGTTTAATGAGATGTGTTTTGGCAGCTGATTGAAAACAGAAACTGCCATACTCCATCACTGAGAGAATAGTTGTTCGATACAACATTATAAGATCTTCGGGTTGGGCTCCCCACCAGGTGCCGGTAATTGTACGGAGAAAGTTTATTCTTTGTTGGCATTTTTTACTCAGATACCTAATATGGGCCCCCAAGTACTTTTGGAGTCGAACCATACCCCAATATACTTGAATGACATAGCATGAGTGATCGGTTTACCCAAAAGTTGAAGCTTTGGTTTTGCTGGTCTATGCTTCCTAGAAAAAACCACCATCTCTGTTTTCTCCGTGGAGAATTCGATCCCTAGCCCAATGGCCCAGGTTGAAAAATTGTTCAAAGTATCTTGTAAGGGTTCTTGCAGGTCGGATTCGTTTGATCCTACGACAGACACTACTCCATCATCTGCAAGATGTCTTAAGCTGCAATTTTGTGTAAGGCAATTGTCAATGTCGCTTACATAGAAGTTGTACAAAAGGGGGCTTAAACAGGAGCCCTGAGGGAGGCCCATGTAAGAGACCCGACTCACTGCCGAATCTCCGTGAGAAAAATTCAAATGTTTCTCACAAAGCAAGTTATACAACATATTATTCAATAGAGGCGGTAGACCCCGAGAGTGTAATTTGTCTGACAAAACCTCTATTGAAACAGAATCAAAGGCCCCCTTTATGTCCAAGAATACTGAAGCCATTTGTTTTTTTTCGGCGTAAGCCATTTGAATTTCTGAAGAAAGCAACGCAAGACAATCATTCGTCCCCTTGCCCCTGCGGAACCCATATTGTGTATCTGAGAGTAAGCCATTCGTTTCAACCCAACGATCAAGGCGAAACAAGATCATTTTCTCCAACAATTTCCGTATACAAGACAGCATTGCTATTGGGCGGTACGAATTGAAGTCGGACGCGGGTTTTCCGGGTTTTTGAATAGCTATAATTCTCACTTGTCTCCAATCATCTGGAACAATATTATGCTCCAGAAACCGATTGAATAAATTCAACAAGCGATGTTTCGCCACATCAGGGAGGTGTTTCAACAAGTTGAACTTAATTCTATCCGTTCCTGGAGCCGAATTGTTACAAGAAAGGAGAGCAAAAGAGAATTCTACCATCGAAAACTCGGAATCAAGATCGCACCTATCTTGTGGTATATCTCGAACAATTTTTTGCACAGGAACGGAATCGGGACAAACCTTCCGTGCAAAATTAAAAATCCATCTATGTGAATATTCTTCGCTTTCATTCGATGAAGAGCGATTTCTCATGTTTCGAGCCACTTTCCATAATTTTTTCATTGACGTTTCTCGTGACAAACCTCCCACGAAAGTTCGCCAATAAGCACGTTTTTTCCCTTTGATCAAGTTTTTAAATTGATTTTCAAGGTCCAAATACGTTTGAAAATTCTCAATGGTTCCACGTTTTCAAAAAGCTTTAAATGCATTCGATTTATCCTGATAAAGCTTGGAACATTGGCTATCCCACCATGGATTGGGAGGCCTTCGACGAATAGTGGAACCTGGGATGGGTTTCGTTTGAGCGCGAACCGCGCTGTCATAGATCAAACGAGAAATGAAGTTATACTCCTCCAATGGAGGCAAACCATCTCTGGAATTGATGGCTAGAGCAATCGCGTCCGCATATTTTTTCCAGTCAATGTGTCTTGTGAGGTCATATGCCATGTTTATAGATTCAGAAGAATTCGACCCAATGGTGATGGAAATTTTGATTGGCAAGTGATCACTACCGTTGGGGTCCTGGATTACATTCCACTTGCAATCTAACGATAGTGAATTCGAGCAAAGCGAGAGGTCAAGAGCACTTGGGTTAGCAGGAGGTTTAGGTACACGTGTTGTTTCCCCAGTATTCAAAACGGTCATATGGAAGCTGTTACAAAGGTCAATATCAACGATGAACGATTGTCATCGTACTGTTCCCCCCAGGCAGTTCCGTGAGAGTTGAAGTCTCCCAAGATCAATCGTGGCTCAGGAAGGAGTGAGCACATGTCAACAAGTTGCTTGCGGCTAACCGCAGCTCTCGGAGGCCAATACAAGCTGACAATACAGAGGTCTTTGCCTCTGATGGTTGCATGACAAGCAACAGCTTCGATCCCTCCAATAGGTGGAAGTTCAATTCTAAAAAATGGGTGGCACTTATTCATCAAATCACTTGATAAACGTTCTTTTCATTGACTTTCTTTAAGTTAATAACTCAGATTGGAAACTTTTTTGTTGTGTTTGATAATTTAGACACTAAATAAATAAATAAATAATATAAGCCAAAATCCAACAACTAATCATGCAATTTCTATATACAAATAAATAAATAAATAAACATTTAGCCTTAAGTACTAACTTAGACCTAAGACTCGATGTGCACTACAAAACTAACATAAATCATTGAAAGAAATATGGGGCTATGTGCAAGGCACTTCTCCCATTCCTTCTACTGTTCTATCGTCTGGATAGGGAAAATTAAATGAATATGGCTTCTTTCTTCCTTTTTTCTTCTTCTTGGGAATCACGTGTAGCGAAGCGTAACAGAATTTTCTCCAGATAAGATGTTTTTCTATCATCAACATTATCATTGCTAGCTCGATTGACTCAGGTGTGCTCGTCAATGAATCTTCTGTTATGATGATTCTCTGAGTCTTACTTTTGCGGTCATCGTCTGAGTATCCCCACTTTCAAACTCGCGCTTTATTACTTCCCGTTTTGGCACTTCTCATCAACGCTCCGTTAGCTCCGAGTTTCATAGGTCATCGTTTCGATACTCATCGTAGACTCGCTCTGTCTTCTGGTCGAGGGGATGGCATTTTACAATGGTAATCCGATCTAGTCGAACATCGCTATACTTCGAAATTTCATTCATTCCATTTCCAACACATTGAGAGATTTCTTCTTGTGCCTGAATTGAAATTCTGACACAAGGATTTCCTCAGTAAATAAATGTTGTTGTGAGGACTGCAACTGACCTACGGACAGTGCTAAATCATCTCAATGTTGGAAGGTATTTTTGTGGAACCAGAGTATATTTTACTGGTGTCATTGTTACTATACAACTTACGTTGATAGGTACATAGCTGGACAAAAATTTTCAAAAATTAGCGAATATCGGAGGAAGTAATTGGCTTGACGAGTTTTTTCAAGAATTTGCAATTGAAGATTCCAAGCCTTTTGCCCTCCAAATCTTCAAGGTCATAGCAGTGGCTTCCTATCACCCTTTTTACTACGGCTAATACGTATTTTGGGGCCAATTTCGCAGCAAATCCCTTTTCCTTGTCCGACTGTTCCGTATTTTTCTTCAGGACTGTTTCCCCTACCGAGTAAGTTGCACAATTGGCATTGGAACGCAAATTGTAGTAGGAAGAATGTTTTTCGTAAGCTTTCTTCATACATTTTCATTCTTTCTTCCTCCCTAAGTTGAACGTCCCCAGGTGTTGAAGAGTCACGCAAATGGCGATATTCTCTGCCATCGGAGACCATATTTCTCCCGAACACTACGAAGTAAGGCGAGTAACGAGTGGTTTCATGGACCGAATTGCGAATTGCCGAAGCGATGGTTTGTAAATTATTCGCCCAGTTTTTATGCTCTTTGCGAATGGATGCGCGAATGGCTGTCGTGATTACCCGGTTGACGCGTTCGGCATCATTTACCTGAGGGTGATAGTTAGGTGTTTTCCAGTGAGTCACGTTGTATTTCAGTAATAGGCTTTGAAACTGGCTCGACACAAACTGTGATCCGTTGTCGGACAATATCACTTCGGGCACGCCGAACAGAAAGAAAATATTAGAAAAATATTATTCTCCACAAATTGAACTAGCGAATCTGCTGTTGCTTGTCGAAAAGGCTGTACCATCACGAATTTGCTAAACAGATCGGTAACGACTAGCAGACACGTGCTTTGACCTTTACCTGATGCTGGGAGTGGTCCAACGTAATCCATTGCAATGAATTGGAATGGATACTCAGCAATCTTTCTTTGTTCTGCCATCGGTGGTGTAGAGTTCTGATTCGTTGCTTTGCTTGTTTGGCATTTCAGACAACTTCGACATATTCTTCTGATTTCACTGATCATTGTTGGCCAAAAATAGCGTTCTTTTACAGCAGCCAGAGTCTTTTCAGCACCAAGATGTGCCTGCTCATGAATCCTACGCACAATTTCTTTCCTCTGATTCTCCTGAGGGTATCGTTTCCACTGAAACCGCGTGTCCTCCATCTTCCCACTTGCTTTCACTAGTTTCAATATCTGACCGTCAACTACTCGAAAATCTGGAAAATTTACAGGATTCTCCTCAATCCATTAGTTCCTTATACTCGGTATCTGGAGGAATAGTGTCATTAGTGACATTTAATGACCTCGACAAACAAACAAAGGCTAATATATTAGCCTTTCCTTTGCGGTACTCCAGTTCAATGTCGTAGCATTGAATTTTCAAGGCCCACCTTAGCAGCTTCGCGTTTCCGGATTCTACACCGATCGTGAATAACCACAAGAGACTTCGTGCATCCGTAACCACTTTGAAACGCGTGCCTTCGACGTAATGACGAAAATGTTCAATGGCCAGCAACACCCCCAGACATTCTTTCTCCACACTCGCGTACTTTCTTTGGGTGCTGCTCAGCTTCTTACTGAAGTAGGCAATTATTCTCGGCTCTCCCTGCACGTGCTGTATTAGTGCCGCTCCTACTGCATTATCTGACGCATCAGATTCAATTGTGAATGGTTGGGTGAAGTCCGGATTTCCTAGAATCGGTGCCGATACTAATGACGCCTTGAGCTCTCCAAAGGCTTTTCTGCTTCCTCTGTCCACATAAATCGTTTCTTTGACTTTTTCAACAAGTCTGAGATGGGTGCGACTATTCGACTGTAGTCTCGAATAAAGCGCTGATAAAATCCCGCCAAGCCTAGAAGACGACGAATATCTTTTACGTTTTTCGGTCTAGCATAATTTAATATCGGAGAAATACGTGTGTTATCGATCGATACTCCTTGTTCAGTTAACAAGTAGCCCAAGTAACTGACTTGTTTCCGACAGAATCGACTTTTGTCCAGCGAAATCGTGAGATTCGCTTTCTTTAAGCGCTCCGCTATAATTTTCAGTAATCGTACATGCTAATCCAGCGTTTCCGTGGCAATGACGATGTCGTCGAGATAGACGAAAACGTTTGGCTCGAGCTCAAATCCAATCACGCGATCCATCAACCGGCACATGGTAAAAGGTGCGTTTGTCAATCCGAATGGACACACCTTGAAGCGAAATAAGCCTTGGGGTGTACGAAAAGCAGTGTAGTCCCTCGATTCTATCTTGAGAGGAATCTGAAAATAGGCGTCTTTGAGGTCTACAACCGAATAGTATCTTGCTTTTCCTAGACGGTGAAATATCTCGCCCATATTCCTCATGGGATATGAATCCTTTTTAGTCATCTCGTTTATCTTACGAGAGTCTAGACAGACTCGTAGCTTTCCGTTAGATTTCCGCACTGGAACGAGGGCACTAGCCCACTCGCTTGAGCACTCTTCTATAGCGTCCATCTTCTTGTAGCGCTCGATTTCTGCTTCCATTTCGGCCTGTATCGCTGGTGAACAACGGTACAACGGTTGTCGTCTGGGTTTTGCTTCTTCTTTGAGAATAATCTCGTGCTGTATCAACGAAGTCCTTCCCAACTTGCTCTCAGTTGTGCAAGGAAATAATTTGATAGTTTCAGTTAGTTTTCGCCGTTCCTGTCTGGTCAAGTCATGTTCGGTTTCCACCGTTTCCGGGGTTGTTTTCGACGGTTCTGGTAATTCAAGCGCTGGAATATCGAGTGATTGATCTGGAGCCAGGTTCTTTAAGAGTGGTAGCGTTTGTATCGAACACACCACTGATTGTTTCTTTCGTTCGTTGATTATTTCAGAAACTGTTGTTTCAACCGTCGTAATCTGTTCGAATCCGTTTTCTCCTACAATCATTGGTTGGATACCAAATAGTCTCCAAAAATTGTAGCCTAGGATCAAGTCCCTTGATATTTGTGGAACGATTAACGTCGGAATTATCTTTGTCACCCCTCGAAATACCATTGGAAGTTGGATGTACCCGAGACTCTCGTGGACCGTTCCATCAGCCGTGACGATTTTCAATGGACTGGGTAATATTTCCAGTCCGTTTTCCCTCGCTATGTCAACCCTGTTAGTGACACTAACGCTGGCACCAGAGTCCAGCAGTGCTTCATAATCCACCCCAAATATTTCCACTTTAATGTGGGGGCAACTTTCTGTGTGGATTCTTATCTCACACACTTTCAGAAAAGGGTCTTCAAAATTTCCAATTTTCGGGACTTTTTGATTTTTCGGAATGCTGTTGTCCCCCTTTAGGCATTCCTCTTTTAGTTTCCCGAATCTCCTATTTTCTTATTTTGGGGAACACGAGGGTGATTTTGGCACGTTACCACCGTTTTCCCTGCTGTACCACAGATGTAACAAAACATTTTTTTCTCTCCGGCACACTGACGCCAAAGATGTCCTGTCTTACGACAATTCCAACAAAGTGGTTGTTGTTGTTCTTCAGGATCGCGATTATTTTCGGTTCGAATGGTAATTCTCTCTCGACGGTTTCTATCACATTTGTTTCCCATAAAATTGACCTCTTCTGTTTCTGAAGCAGAGGAATATGACGCGTTTGACTCTTTGTCCACTTCGATGTTATGGACCACATTTTGTATTCTCGGAGGTCCATCCCGTGCGTGTCTGAACGCAGGATCATTAGCATCGATTCTATACGCGTAGTATTCTAAGTTTCGCAAGTCTGTTACCGTCTACAAGCCAGTTTGGAACGCTAATGTGGGCGCATATTATCCCATATGACTTCAAATATGCGGATATGATCGAGTGGTGTTGTTAATAACTTGTTCAAACGCTCTATCTCCATTTTAAAAGCAAGAAATGTTTCATGACGATGTTGTTTCCTCTCGTATATCCTTTGATCTTTATTAGGATTCCCGTACATATACCTAATGCGTTCTTCAAAGTCCTCCCAATCGAGAAACTCGTCCGAGTAACAAAGGTACCAGTCGTAGGCTTCCCCTCTTAGAATCGTGTGGACTCGCTGCAAAAGGATGTCATCCGCAATTCTGTCCATTCGTGCTAATCTCCGAATCTTATGCAGAAAATCTTCTAGTGATCGCTGTCGAGCGTCTCCACTGAAAGTCAAATGCCACTTCTCCATCCGACGGTCAGCATTTTGGATCTCGATGTCACTGATCCGTTGATGGTTTCGGCTTCTACGTGAACTGTTTCGATCGTCATCGAATGATGACTCCGCTGATTGATTTACCCTCATGCTTTCATAGTCGTTCCGATCTGAATATCGGGATCTCTCACTGGGATGGTTTTGTATGTTCTGTTGGTTTTCCTCTCGTCTAACCCGATTCCACGCATTTCCGTTGTTATTGCGTTGTCCCTGATCGAAGTTTAAATTTGGTGGTTCTAGAAACCTGTTGTAATCACACCCTGTTCGCTGATAATTACTTATTCTACTCGCTTGTAACCGTTCATGTTCGTGATGCCTTTCAAGAGCGTGCTCGCCACGTGGGTGTAGAGCCCTTGTCTCTCTGTTTCTGTTCAGTCCCTCATCCTCGCGTTGTTGCGTTGTAGGATCGTAATAATCAGATGGTTTTTGACTCATTACTCTCGTAGAATTCCCTGGCATTGCCACCGAACGCTCCAGTTTCTTCTCTAGTTCGGCAATTCGGTTAATCAATCCTCGAACCACTTCGTCATGGCGTTCTCGCTCGGTCGCTGTAATGTTCTCTTCCTTACGAAGCTTGGGAGTTGCTCCCAAATCACTTCGAGGAGATTGTTCCAAAGATCCACCTACCGCTTCCGAAAATTTCCCCTCATTAACCGCCGATTCCAAACCCAATTGTTCTATCTGTACCCCCGTATTTCCCTCATCTGTCCCTTTTTTCCCTCTGAAACGATTCAACATTCCTTTTTTGTTTTTACTGAGTGATTCTTTAGATTTAGAGCTTTAGTTCTTTTCACTCTCAATAAATAATGTTTAAGTCGGGAAACCGATTTTATATCGGGTCCCTTTTCCAATGTCTTCTCCAAACTAGAAATTCTACTCGAAATATGATCGAACTCTTGTTCAATCGAATATGGTGATGGATAGTTCCGTTTTTCCTTAGCATCGTCAAAAAACAAATTCCGCAAAATGCGGTATTTTGTCTCTAATTCTTTTTTAGTTTCGTCAACCTTACCACGAATAATCAACTCATAATCGACTTCCTCATTTGTTAAATGGTCTGCATGAGGAAACATGATTGCTCTTAAACAAAAATATGAACCACAAATAAGATTTCACAGTCAACATACACTTACCACACTATTTGATTTTGAATTAAATAGTGAACAAAACAAATAATAACTTTATTATGTACATACAAAGTAATAAATAATATTGTAAAAAATGTATATGAAAAAATGTGTATAAATATAAATAAATAAATAAATATATAATATAATATATGTAAATATAATATATGAATTTGTATATGTATCTAATAATATAGTGATAATAAATATTGTATTTATTATCTCGAAAATGATCCCGACTATGAAATATATTTTCCACTAATCGCACATCAGTTTACCTTTCCTCAAATAACCTCCAAAAATTCTCAACATAAATTCCCAAATATTCCCTATATTCTCCAAAAAATATCAGCAACACAAATAATATGTTACATAAATAAATAAACCTATTCTGGACCCTAATAATTAACACAAAAACAAAAATTCATTGAATTCCACAACATTCATTCATAATTTGAGACGCCACTAAAACAAATAATCATCGAAACGTATGCTATCATCAGGACAAAAAAACCTGCAGTTGGGCGCCAATATGTAGCCGTGGGCTGGCCGATCCTCTAAAAGCGCGCAGCTTAAGCGCCACTTCCGAAGGAGACTGCCCGCCAAGATCGATTGCCCGGTTGAGACTCCCTTTAAGGGCGAGTGCCAGTACTGATACTTCCGTGATAGAAGCACGGATCGTTCCAGCCAGGCTACGATGCTCTAGCTAGACCTCAACAACCAACTAAAGCCTCATCAATCTTCATACGAACCTAAAAGAAAACGGTAGCTTTCACCCGTGCCTGAGTGAATCTCATCACAGGCCAGGTCGCTATTCTCCGCCAGAGAGCGTACCCCAATGGAATTGAACGAACATATAATTCAAATTCCGCGAAGCGGAAGACGGATTACAACCAAAAAGAACACGCGAAATTAACGGATTCCCAAACATTAAATTTTAATAATTTAGTTTTGTAATTTTAATCGAGGAACAACAAATTAACATTTTACATTTGGTTACATATGTTTTATTCCTTAGACCTATCTATTTCTTCTCTTACTGTTCTACTGTCTGTGTGCGCGTGTTTCTCAGTCATGACTTTGTTAAGTTTCGTTGTGCTTTGTTCAATATGTTAGTGTTTTGTGCTTTGTGCCGGGACTTTTATGGGTATGTCATTGTCCACGAATTACGCCATGGAACAATGGCTTTTGTTGGAAGCGTCTTTGTCTGGCTAACCAAATTTCCCGACTCTAGGCGATTCAAGGCAAAAATCTCCGTGGCGTCCTCACCGGACGCCACCCTCTACAGAAGAAGCAATTGGAACGGACTCACCGTTTGAATCTTGTTGCTGATGGTGAATTTGTTGCTGCTGATCTGGTGCTTTTGAGAGTAGCTCTCTCGTGGCTCGCTGCGTGGAGATAAAACTAATTTTCGCTGCTGTGGGTGGACAATTATTTTGTCCCAATTCAACGGTGCCTGTGGAGAATATCGCCGGCAAACATCGAACATGCACATTAGCACTTTGATCGACTTTATCTTAACAATTTGTTCAAGTTCTGTTACCTGTTTATACTTGTAGCACTATCACGCTTGTTCTCAATTTTATTCTACGCGCCACACAAAATTATCCTATAATCTATAATTACAAAATTTAATATCTGGAAACAAAACGTTAACTTCCAATAATGCTTACTTCAAACCTTCTAACACGAACAAACTAATCACGATCAAAGTCGCGCACTTCCACCTTTTTACGCTATCAGCAGACGAATATGCGAGCCCGGAACTCCTCAGATCAGGGAAAGTGAAATCAGGCGTACTCACCTAAGTAAGTCACTTTTCCCGAAAACTTAACGGCCGCACTCAGAAATCCAAGACTAAAACTGGCCGTCTCATTCTAGTTTTGAAACACCGTATTTCAGCTTTCGCGACCAAGAAGTAACTTACTCGAAAGCTCTCGAGGAAATATCTCCCAGGCTCTCTGATCTGAATTCTCACGCGGGAAACGAATAAGCTTTACGCCGCTTGAAGATCAGCTCAGCCCATATACCCATTATCTACCTTAGGGCAAATACATATAGAGTATGTTTTGCCCTAGAACATTTAACTGCTTACCGCTACAGTTTATCATTTCGAATATTATTTGCGAATACGTCGAAATTTCATAAATAACTCTTTAATAAAAATTTCCGATGACCCTGAGAAGGTTTAATGGCTTGCGTGGTTTTGTGGAATCATTTCGAGCAGCAACGATTCTTTCTTGCCTTTGCGAGAACAATACACTAATTGGTCATATGTCGCAATTTGTTTCTTTATATCAATGCACGCATTGCACTGAGTATTTAACGAGAGGCATCTTCCGGCATCGCCATTCAACAAGCATCAAACACGCGTCTAAGAGATGCACACAGTTGTAACGATAAAAATCGAACATTGCGAGAATGTCCGTTTATGGAAAATCGTTTCTCGACTTTCGTTCAAAACCGTTAACAAAGCTAGGAGCTTGTTGCATCAGAACAGAGCCGATGCGCACGAGGACAAATACGAATGGCAATTAAAAGTATCGAAGGTATGCTATTCACATGTACAGGAGATGAACAAGTTCTAAGTTTCGCGCAACGAAAACAAGCAACACACACGAAGCCAAACACTGATGGCTAGAAGCGACCTATAATCATTTTCACTCTTCTCTTTTTCCGCCTGCTTTGCTCGGATGGTTGTGTGATTTGCAATGTCAGTTGCACTTGCGAATGAAATATTTGCTAGCTTTCACAGCTCGCTTCGGGCACTGAAAGATTCTGAGAATTTTCCTCAGATGAGATGCAATACTTATAAGCTAGCGACAGTTTACTTACTATGCAAGGGTGGAGTTTACATCGCAAATATTCTCGATTCGCCATCCCCCTTCGTTGTTTCTATTCTAGCGGCTGCATAAATTGTCCGTTGACAGCTCTGTTCGGGAAGGCACACAAATGTATGGGTAAACGGGAATGCTTCCAATTTTCATAAATTAGAATCTTATACAGACTATGGGATTGTAATGTATAGCATATCAAACAAATCTTAGAAAATCCGATTCGATAGATATGCAAATCTTAAAAATTCGCTTGCAGCTAAAATAGTTATTAACGTTAACTTTATTTCATAAAAACGTGACCTATTCCCTGATTTGGCACCCTTCTAAATGCAGCCATTTTCGAGATATTTGAAAAAACAGTTCTAATTTATTGTCTTTACTATATAGACAATTTTTCCAAATACATTATTATGGTAAAATTATATGTTTAGGAGTTACGTTGAAAAACATTATCGCTACGTTTTGTATTAACCCACATGTCTTCAAATGTTCCACAAGTTCGTAAAAAATAGTTTTACCATCTTGGACTCATTTTTTAAATTATCTACATGACTTTCATTTTATATGATTTTTTTTTAAATTAAAAAATACATATATAAATTTTTAAAAAATAAAATTGAAAGACAATAAATTAGAAATGTTTTCCAATATCTCGAGAATGGCTGCATTTAGAATGAGATTGATAAAGAGCTTTTTTATTTTAAATCACATCAGGATTCATAATTTGTGGCTAAAAATGATTGATAACATACAAAAATTCGAAAATTCATAAAACATTTATGTTCCACAAAGCTCGTCAAAACTAGTTTTACAATCTTGTACCCATTTTTCAATTTTCTACATGACTCATGTTTTATACAAAAAAAAAAAATAGATGTAACATATTTATTTATTTATGTTTGCGCTATTGAAATTGATCTTTGTTTGAAAGTGGAAATGGATTTTCAGGTGAAATAACGCACTCCTATATCTTCTATATCTATCTATATAAATTGAAATGTAAGGCCATATGTGTTGCTAAGCTTCCCGGAGAAGGAATGGTCCGATTTGAATCGTCTTTATTTTGTTATATTTGTCTTGGCCCATAGATCAATATACCGGATAGAAAAATCGTAAGACTCTGAAGGAAGTTCGAAAAACTCGGTTAATTGAATACCCATATGTTCGAAAATAACATCATGATAAGCGTTGTTAGTTCATTCGATGTTTGAACTAACGAAATTGGTTTTTCTTTGAAGGTGGAAACGGATTTTCAGGCGGAATAACGTATTTCTATCTATATAAATAAAAAAGGAAGGAAGGAACAATGTGTTGCTAATCGCAAAATCCGAAGAAGGAAAAGTCCCTTTTGAGCCGCCTTTATTTTGTTGTATTCTGCCCATAGAGCAAAACTATGATGAGAAACATTTTAGAAATTTGTTCTAAAGAATTCATATCAAAACAATTATTTTAGGCGGAATGCAGTTCGCTGGGTCAGCTGGTTATATATATTTATACAGTTTTTCAAAACAATTTTATTATTTTTTGCATTTATCCTTAATTGTGTATTTTTCGTACACTTTCGTCGGATCATACGGTTCCCAGCGTGAGGCAGGGAAAATGTGCTTGTTCCGTTCGTACCAGGAGCGCAACAATACTTTACCTGCGTGGGATTCTTCCTTTTCGACCGTTGCGTCACTGATCATCCGAATATCGTCCTTGCTGTAACGATAAATTATGCCATCAGCTCTATTCCGTCCAATATAGTTGATACTTACACATCAAAGTTGAATAATGGTCCACTTTTGCCACGTGCCTTGGTTACGATGAAATCATAAAACGTGTAATGATGGGGCAGAATTAAATCTTCTTTTACATACATCAGTTGGTCTGCCATAACAGTCTTCAGTTCACTAAATTCTTTACGAAGCATCTCGAGACATTTCTGTAAAAACTGATAGATGGAGTTTCCCTTTTTCATAGTTACACATTTTCTGTGTCCCGAACCGTCCCAATAACTGAAAGTGATCGATATTTCTTGATCCTTCAGTGTAGCCTGCTTCAAAGCCCATTCTTGGCGAAGTTCTTCTCGCAGTTTATTGTCTGTTTCCTCGCGTTCCCGGTCAGGCAAAAAGGAAGTGTCTACGTCTGGATTCTTTTTAATCTTTTTTATTTTAGGTCCCGTCGATTCAGTTTGCCATTTTTTCGGCTGAATTTGTAATATCTCTTCTTCTTCTTCTTCGTCTTCAAGCTCGTCATTCTCTATATTGAATGATAATGCTTGAATTTGTCTTTTCTGTCGATCCTTTTCCGCTTGTTTGGCTTCCAAAGCCTTCAGTTTCTCGCGGTCTTTATCTTCCTTTTTCTGTGCTAGTTTTCTTTCACGCTCTCGAACTATGTCCTCTTGTTTCTGTTTCATCTCATCGAGCGTAACCAGCCCGATAGTTGAGGATTTAAGCTGCTGTTCCACGGCATCGTAATGCGTAGCAAACTTATTCTCAATATTACTAACTTTGAGATCTTCCTCGATCCTTTTCTTGCGCAATTCAATTTCCTGCTGAGCAATCTCGCGCTTTTTCATAAGTTGCATTGCGCGACCTCCTTCACTCGCAGCTCCTTTGTAATAAGCCATTATGTTGTTTTAGAATTCGCAGCTACAAAGAAATATACTTTCGTATTATATTTATTGAACAACTTTCTAATGCACTGTTATGAACGCTAATATTTTGGTCGCTAATTTATTTTTGATTGCTTCTCTTGACACTATCCTTAAACTGAAGGTAGTCCAGTTTTCTCGCAGTTTGATTATCCCGTGCCAGTGATATTCATACACGGGTGGTTCGCCATATCGTTGAAATTACAGTAGATCACCTCTAATTCGACATCTAGCTAATTGGACAGACCTGTAATACGACAGGAATATTTAGACATTTTTGTAAACATCGAGTTTGGGACTCAAATTATGGCCACAAATTGAAGGTTGCCACCAGACGTCAACACTGTACCACTGTCATCGCGAATCTCCAATTATAAGCCGAAATTGCATCTAATGCGAAACTGAGTGGTGCCTCGGTATGTCGAATTATAGGTAACTTACTGTGTCTACATAGATAAAGTGCGATTCATATACAACATCCACGTTATACCAGGGACAGACATACAGCTGTACTTGCGTTGTACGTATACAGCGTTGTACAGGTACCATCGTACCATGACAGACATACTTTGGTTGTACATTGTACCGTATGTCAAACTGACAATAAGAAATTTTCCCAATTTTCACCACATATTTCAATGAAAAAGGTTTTTATTTAACGTCTAAACTATCAAACACTACAAACAAGCCTCCAATATGAGTTATTAACTTATGAGAAAATCAATGAAAAGAACGTTTACCAAGTGCTTTGATTCGGTTTGTTCATGCTACCCACCACCAACCGTCTATGGCGCTGCGCACAGTACAACTGTAACCATGTACAGCGGTAAAATAGGTCGGTACAGGTACAGCGATTGTACTGAGTTGCTTGCATGGTTCTAGCGCTGTACATGGTGACAGACATACAATTTTCGAAGTACAACGCTAGTACAGTTGTACAGTTGTAGACATACAATTTTCGAAGTACAACGCTAGTACAGTTGTATGTCTGTCATAAGTATTACGTTCACGTTCCGTCACGTCACGTTGCGTCAATTATTCTTCCAAGCAGTTGTTATGAAAACATTCACATTCACCGGCAACGGCAACTTCGGTTTGCCGTTGCTGGTGTATGTGAATGCTTCAGTCGGAATAGCATGGAAGAATAATTGACGCAACGTGACGTGGATGTTGTATGTGAATCCCACTTAATTGTGTTTATATTTGCAGTGATTTACCTCTAATTGGATATAACCTAAGACAAGATGAGACAATTGGCTTCTTAGGGTGCTCATACACTGTTTGACTGAAGCCAAATATTTGACTCTTTTTGACAGATAAAATTTGGTCGACGTGTACTGATCAAATATATGCTACACAAAACACAACAAGCAAATATTCAATTTTTGGATGCCTCGAATACTTTTTTAGTCTGTTCTTCGAACCTGTCGGTACATGGTTAGGTTACCTTGAATATTTCAGTCGATTTTATCCATGTTCGGTGTTTGACATTGTTTAACACTGTTGAATATTTAAGAGTGGCAAACAAAATAGTGTTTGTACAAATATCAAATCAAACTTTATCTGTCAAAATATATCAAATATTTGACCTCCGGGCAAACAGTGTACGGCCACCTTTACTCTTCTTTGTCGTACAAAAACGAAGCCATGACATAAAGATGCCAGAGTTGCCAAATATATTATAAAATTTCGGATTATTTTAATTTCTGTTCTTATGAATCGTAACATTTGGTTGGTGCGAATTTAATTATTTTGCATATTTTCAGTAAGGCAATCTCAAAAAGGATAAAGGATCAAGGATACAATAAGTCTTTTAAATACCCATATCTATAATATAATAATGATATCCATAACAACTCGTTCAGGATTGTCTGGAGAATCTTTTCTCATTGATTCGTGCAAAACAATGGCGCTCAACTCCATTGTAAAACAGAAACAACTTGAAAATCGTGACTCTTTCGCAATACATCGATATCGAGCATCGATATCATATCGAATGTTAGTTTCATTTAATTTTAGAGATAATGTGGATGACATGAATATTGAATTCGACTATGAGTACACCGTCGATGAAGCGAAAACTTTCATCGACAGAACAGAACAAAATTCGTAGCATCAAAATAAATCAGCGGGAAAGAACATGTGTGTGGGGCTGCAATACAAATGAAACACAAATTTATGAAGAACTCGAGAACTAATCAATAAAACGGAACACAATATGGCATGTGGAGGTGTTAGAGGGAGCGACACATTTCTACGGTAGTTCAATACTTCTTCCCCTCTCTAAGGGGGGCTGCCATGCAAATAAAACACAAATTACTGGATAACTCGAGACCTAATAAAGTAAATGGAGCCAAATTTGGCATGTGTAGATTTCAGGAGGCGCGAAACGTTTCTATGGTGGTTCGGTTGTGCAATTGAAAATTGTTGTAGGTGGCGACCTCTCGATAGAGGAAAGGATCTGCCATTCAAATGAAACTCAAATTCTTGCATAACTCGAGAACTAATCAAACAAATGGAACCAAACAATTGGAATGTGAGTACTTCACAGTACAATAAATATTCCTATGATAAGGGTTTTTAGTCCATTTGATGTTTGTTGTCTGTATAAATAAAAATGGATCGCCAAATGTGTTGGTAAGCGCGAAACTCTAGAAAGAAATCGTCCAATTTGAGCTGTGTTTATTCTATTATATTGGGTTGGGAAAAAAGAAATGTCGTATATTGTCAATATATGGCAACACTTAAACATATCTTGTGTTGTACTTATCGCATCGGGACATACTATACGGCTACTTAAAGACGACAATCTGTGCTACAAGTGTCGTTTTGACAGTGTTGTGATTGTTCTTTTCAGTCTCAAGTTATAGCGCGTCAAAGATGGAGTCCACCAAGCAAGAAATTCGGCATAT
Organism: Toxorhynchites rutilus septentrionalis; assembly: GCF_029784135.1. NCBI lineage: Eukaryota > Metazoa > Arthropoda > Insecta > Diptera > Culicidae > Toxorhynchites > Toxorhynchites rutilus. The sequence continues at coordinate 87,850,617 of NC_073744.1, forward strand.
TTTACATTTTTACTACCTGCGAGGTAAAACTGCAACTAAGGCGGCCGAAAAAAATCGTGTAGTTTATGGGCCCGATACTGTAACGATTCGCACAGCACAGCGTTGGTTTGATCGATTTCGTTCTGGTGTAGTGTCTGTCGAAGATACACCCCGTACTTGTAGGCCAATTGTCGTGGAAACCGATAAAATTATTGAAATCATCCAAGTAGACCGGCATGTGAGCACTCGCTCGATTGGCCAGGAACTGGGTATAGACCATAAAACCGTTTGGAACGATTTGCATAAGATTGGATTCCAAAAAAAAGCTGGATGCATGGGTGCACACGAGTTGACGCAAACAAATCTTTTAGACCGAATCAACGCCTGCGATGCACTGCTGAAACGGAACGAGCTCGACCCATTTTTGAAGAAGATGGTGACTGGTGATGAAAGTGAATCACGTACGACAACCTAAAGCGAAAAAAGTCGTGGTCGAAGCACGGTGAGCCGGCCCAAACCATCGCCAAGCCCGGATTGACGGCCAGGAAGGTTTTGCTGCGTGTTTGGTGGAACTGGAAGGGAATCATCCACTATGAGCTGCTCAACTATGGCCAGACCCTCAACTCGGTTCGCTACTGTGAACAACTTGACCATTTGAAGCAGGCGATTGACCAGAAGCGGCCAGAAATGATCAATAGGAATGGTGTTGTTTTCCACCAGGACAACGCTCGGCCTCACACATCTTTGATGACCCACCAGAAGCTACTGGAGCTCGGATGGGATGTCCTATTGCACCCACCGTTTAGTCCGGTCCTGGCTCCAACTGATTATCATCTCTTCCGGTCCACGCAAAACGATCTGGGGGGGGGGGGGGGGGGGTGTATGTAATGAAGTTGCCTTCTAAATGGCAACAAGTTTGCGAACAAAACGGCGCATATTTGACTTAAATTGGATAATTTTAAGTGAGGGGCTTAGAATGAAAGGGGTGTAAGTGATTTGATCGATTTCTCTACATCGGCTCTCTCTTTTGGTCATAACTTAGCTGCAAATACATTCCCAGCTGTATTTGAAATTGTGGAAGATAGGTCAGAACCTCATCTTTCGGATTGTATAGCAAACTTAAATTGGAACGTTTTTGCAGTTGAGTTATTAACTAAATAAAAAGTTGATGAAGAGAAATCGATCAAGTCACTTACACCCCTTGCATTCTGAGCCCCTCAAGTATGTTAAATAAAGCGTCAAATTTCGATCAGAAACACGACATTTCTTTTTCCTCAACCCTATATTTCGATATCAAACATGTATTCCATGAAACGGAGAAACATGTTATTTACAAGTGATCGAAGAATCTTGAACGAGATATATATAAATGGAAAGTATCGCCAAGTAGCATATGTACACTCAATTTTGGGATTGACTGTAAATTCCGCTTGAGGTTGGATCGAGCCCCAGAACATGCAACAGTAAGGTTTTCCTACTGGGGTTTGAAAGCATGCTTCCATGAAAGATACGTTATATTTCTAGAGCAACATGTTAAAAGGGCCTATCTTCTCTGGTCGATTCACTTCAGCGACTTTCTCTTTCGACAACCACGATTTTTCTCCAATTTTGCCACATAGTTTGATAAACGAGATTACCTCTTACACTTCTTATCGTTGAATACATTAGGAAATACTTTTACCGATGCGGTATCAATGAAAGAGAATGTAGATGAAGAGAATGACATGTTGCTCTAGATTTAAATAAATGCAGTGTACGTCCGTATTCCAAAATTCTGGATACTCTTCCATATCCGTACTAGCACAAAAATTTCCCGTATGCTGCTGACACCTGCTTTGTCGAAGCACACTTTGATACAGCGGGCTCCCTCTTCGTCCGCACGTTTCATAAAAAAATGTTCGCTTGGCGCGTTAATTCGGATTACTTGGCTTGTCGCCGCTCTTTCTTGCCATTATCGGGAAATTATAAATTGTTAAGTTTTACTAATCTCATCGTTAGTTTTCATAAGCTCTCAACCCTGTTCCCCTACTTCCATGAAATTTCGAAGATATACATACGTAAATATTACGAACCAGTCTTCCGAAAAACACTTACACATGTCCGCGCGATGTGAAAATTCCATGTTTTTGTTTGAATTCGAACATGATTCTCGCTAATGTTGAGTGTCTATCCCCAACACGAACAATGATACACAAACATAGACATGTGAAAACAAACACGATGTTTATAATTCAAGAACATCATGTACAAACATATCACCCGATGTCGCAGTATTCATTGCTTTCGTTTCGTTTCTTTTCATACACGGAAAGAAATTATTCATCCCAAAACATTTCTTCGTAGAATACTTTTTCACAGAAACGAACTTGAAATTTAGTTCGCATTTCAAAAATTGCACGAACTAAGAGGCTATAAGTTCATGCACCAAAATATATATTTTTATTAAGGCTCATATGGCGTCAGCCTAACGGGGCTGGGAGTTCAATATTTTGACAATGTTTGCTTACAACTATGTTAGTAATATGTAACCGATTACTCGCGGTTGGCTCGAGGTTAGTATTACAAGTGTTCTCATAATTGGGATGTTGCAGTCTTCAGTGCTCTGTACGTGTGCCCGACATGGGATACTTCCTATTGGGATGCAGCTGACCGTTAATCAGCAACGACCCCCTAGTCTGCACCCCATATCTAGCGTGGTGCGTCTTTTTCGACTCGAGGAATCCAGGATAGAATGATCACTAGCCGGCGCAATCATCAGCTCGTGTAGAGTTGTCATGAGCGGTACAACTTTTGGCTCTTGTTGAATCATCAGTGGACTGCACAACCTTCGGCCCGTGTATCTGTAAAGAGTTTGTGTATGTATTGCCGCGACTAAGTAAAAGTTTATAGATCGTTCATGCAAATTTTGCAAGTGTGATTAAATAATCCTTGGTTTCGTTCAAGGAAAACATTCTCTGAATAGAAAGAAGCTTTCTATTTTTTTTTTGCGTGCATGTTGGCAATTAAAGTCTGGGGAGCCAATTACGATTTTATTACTATCTAAACATTAAAAAAATATTTATTAATACTTTCTACACTTCACTAATCCTACACAAGTTCTTAATTGCTACTACACAAGTTCTAATTGTAACTAACTCTACGGACTGCTGCTGCTCCCCTTTTATATGGTGAATTGGAATGCGCCAGATGGTTTCGAAGAAACGCAGGTGGCGCGTGTTGTTGCTCGCTGGTGATGTTTTGTTTTTGTCTTCCTCGGTACCGGCAGGTATCTGGAACTGATGGCAAATGTTTTGGCTGGCATTGATTCGTTGGTACTGGGTGCGTTGATGAATTTATCCAGAATTGGATGTTGAGGCTGGTGGTTTGGTGCTAACTCTCCCCCGTTTAAATGACTTTGCCCTCAAAGTCAAATAGGTCGATCCGCAGTCGGCATTCTCAAAAAAATATTAATTTGTTGCATTCTTTCTTCAGAAATGTCGGGATATAATGATTTGTTAAGTTGATTTTCTTCAGGTGCTGATGCTTTTTCTTGCTCATGTAAACTAATTTCGATATTAGTATTTAGAGATTGCTTTCTTATATAGATGAAGTAGATAGTAATTATAATTGCTATCAAGAAAAATGTTGAAAAACTGATAGTTCCATAAAGGTGAAGTTTCCTTTCGAGTGAATTGTTCTGCAAGTATACATGATTTATCATTGATCTATGCTTCAATGTCAAATTTGCTAAATATTCAGGTGTTGGGATATCAATAATGTCGTCTTCATATGCTAATATTCCAGTTGTTGGTCTAAATAATTTCTTTGGGCTCTCCATAATCATATTTGTATATTGGTTGTGTCCGAGATAAATTTCACATTGGGCGAAATTGATTAGGTATGATCCTTCCAATAATTGGTTTAGATGACTGCAGTTGCTCTGTATTGTTATATTCACGTTATTCAGAAGTATTGTTGCATCGTTGATTCTTTTAATTATTCCTGTTGAATAAACTTTTTCATGTGTGCAGTTTGCATGGCGTAGTTGAATCAAATTTTTGATACATAGATTTGCAATTTTTAATGATTCAGGTTCACATAAAAAATATTCAGCATCCTTTTCACATTTCCTTGATACTTCGAAGATATGAGATTTGTTGTTGATGACATAGTTGGATTCAACATGAATTCTTGTTTCATTATGAATCAATGGGTTTATATATTCATAATCGTAAACTTCGTTTGAAAGTTGTGGTATTTTCATCATATATATCACATGTGTATTATTTATAGCAATCTGTGTGTTGATTTTTGTAAGCAATTCTTCGAATGATGTTACAGTAATATTTTGCTTTTGTAGAAATTTGCTTATTTTTAGGTAGTCTTTCATAGACAATATTTGACTACTGGGAATTCCATTTTTTGCAAGTAAAATAGCATCTTCTAATATTACTAGTTGATGTTGTGCTTTGTCCAGATTTAACAGAATCGTCAGAAGATTGATTTCGATTATATGTTGCTGTTTAGATTTGAAATCCAATTCTAATAGTTCATTGGTGATTTGGCTTAAATGGTTTACACGGGAGTTGAGAGCTTCGTTGACAAACATTTGTTGGTTGTTGTAATCAATTAATGAGTTCATAGTATTGTTGATTATTTTTAAATCATCTGCATCAGGCGTTCCAGCAATCCACTTCAAAATTCTTCCTGCATCGTCCCATCGTTTCATACGACTTTGTGATGTGTTGTGTGGTACAATTTTCAAATATGTTTGATATAATAAATGATTTCTATTTTCTAACAATCGATATAACTGACTATTGAATACATTTTGTTTTATCAAATTATCAAATTTGAGAATTATGTCATGAAGTTGGTTAAGATCTATAGGTTGTATAATTCTTATATGTCCTATTTTTATTTTTACTTTACCTAAAGGTATAATTGCGATCGGGTTTCTATTTAAATCGTGAATTTGGATTTCGGCTTGAATTATTAGCATAGAGCATATTATAAATATAAAAATAAACATTACTTTCAGCTTCTACCAGTGAAAGCGCGAGGTTGTGGTCTTCGTCTTGATGCTTGGTCCTAAACTTCTGACAGTTGGACTCCTCGGGTCGGGAACCACCGCAGTGCCCAAATTCCTTCCGGTGTGGTGGCTTTCTCCTGTTTGCAATGCTACTAATGGAGCCTATCCACACGGCTGCTTTGTAGCGGTTAGAATCCTGGATTTTTCGGATTGTCACAACACTCTGACGTGGTGAATCTTCCTACTTTTTACACTCGCGATGTCCCTATTCGGGCGCCAATTACGATTTTATTACTATATAAACATTAAAAAAATATTTATTAATACTTTCTACACTTCACTAATCCTACACAAGTTCTTAATTGCTACTACACAAATTCTAATTGTAACTAACTCTACGGACTGCTGCTGCTCCCCTTTTATATGGTGAATTGAATTGTTGTGGCTGGTGGTTTGGTGCTAACAAGTCGACTGCACAGCGGGCGACGTCGTACAAATGCTGACCAAAAAAAATAAATACCCAAAAATTAGTTTTAGATGCAACCTTCAGCGGCACACAGCAGAACCAGCAGAGAAATTTCAGCGGCTAAAACACACTATTAATTTCTCGATGTTATCACAAACTGAATGAAGGAAAAAACTAAAGGCTACACTTACACTGCACTACATATGCTATGTGTGCATGCGATTGCATCATCCTTTCTTCTCCTCTTCTCCGCTCGTTTTATAGCTCGAGTCGCGATCGTCGCGAACAAGCAGTATTGGCCATTTGTATTCAAAGATCCAGCCAAAATTGTTGCTCCCGTGGTCGAGTGGTTAGCGTCACGCCTAACATGTCACTGCTGAATAATTCAATTTTAGTACTTGTTCAAATAGCTAATAATAGCGAATGTTACATGAATTCAATATATAAATTGATGCGTGCACTAAATAATGATATCAAATGTGAAAAACTCTCATATCAATCGATGTTTATTTTGTTCAGAACAGAAAAAGAGGTTTATTTTATTTGCCCAATATTTTTGATGAAGCACCCATTGTCATGAAGGAAAGCATTTTTTCCATGTCAACATACCAACACACCACGCGGTTCTTCTACTCTACGCACTGCCGGTGCTTGGGGTGAAAATGCAAGAGAAATTATACACCATGTTCGAACATCATGTGAAACATTGGGATTAAACATCGTATGTCCAAACATACCACGAATACAAACATGTCACATTTTCTAACATAGGTACGAAAAAATCATGTTTGTACTCAAACACAAAACTGTAAACAGCAGCGTGGACATGTTTATTCCGGACGCAGTGTTTTTTTGTGAAACATGGAAGACTGCTACGAACTTGTGCATATTCCACCTTTATATGCCCATGCGGGTAATCATCGAAAAAATGTTCTACTTTTCGGGTTGTTTTAATTTTAGTAAAAATATTGAGAAACATTCGACCGATTAGTTCTAAAAACAGTGTATTAAAATACATCTTAAACTGCATTTAAGTTTGGTGAAATATGAGTCCGAATAATATAATTGAAGTTCTTCTTAATATGTCCATTTTTCCCCAACTCCCCTACTTATAAAAACATAAAACTTGTTGGCGTGTGTAAGTTATTGTTATCTAAACAAAACCCCAACAGAATGCAAAAGATACTAAAGCGCTGTCGACGGCCACTGAGATACTATGCGCACGTAACTACTGTGGTGTCGCCGGACGCCTAAGTGTTAACAGTTCGACTGAAAAGTTCATAAGGTTGACGTCTAGATGGCGCCTCTTGCAAAAATCTACTTGACTATCACAAAGCAACATATTTCAATTGACGAATTTACGCAAAGCTGAATCAGCTCATGCGACATCTACATTAGAGTTCAGAGCCACAAAAGTGAGGGTGTTTGTTTATTTTACGCACTGAAAAGCAAGATTCGGTGGTGATTATTCATTTTATTTCAATTTAGATTCATTTCAGCCATTGAATGTCGTCAGTATATGGTAAGAAAGTTGGAGTTTTTATATTTACGATGGTTTCAACACGTGATTTGATCAAAGTCATAGATAATCTTCGAAAATTTTAAGTTTGATAGTGCATACCGGTTATTGATACTATGGATAATTGCGATGAAATCGATATCATATCAAATTGGCTGATATCATTGATTATGTAGGGGTCGATACGAGAAAGATTTGCAGTATTTGTAGCGCAAAACACCCTATTCATCGTTTACTTAGTTGAAAAAAATTAAAGTTACAATACTTATAACAAGCCATTCCTCGTAATGTACATAGCACATTGTAAAATGATGATTTTCTAACCTTTTCAGCGTGGAAAGAATACATAAAACCGGGAAATTTGAAGATAAATTCTGATTTGTCTAGAAAATTTGAACGAATTTCATACCAGAAAAAAACAAAACATCCTCATTTTACTCGCTGCGCCATCAAAACTGTACACTGATCTTCGACACCAAAAGATGGTAAGGGTCTAGAGATGGAATCAACACCTGATACGTTGGGAAGCTGTGCGGTAGAATTTCGAACATCGTCTCGAGGTAGATGATGTTGTTTCTCAAACCTGGATAGTCTCGAAAGCGAGTCGGATCGTTACGCATGAAAATTTGTGTTCCGAAATCGCTGGGATTCCTTAGCAACATTCCACTGAGTTGCAGTGAAAGGAGTTAAAGCTGAAGCATGAGTTGGACATTGCTACAAGACATGAGCAAGAATTTGAATTGATCGAGAAAATAAAGATATTGGAAGCTCAGCAAGTCGATGAACTGGAGCGGAGAAAAGAATCAGAAACAATCCTTCGCAATCAGCTGAAAAGTCATGGACTTCATTTAGCGGCAGTGCAAGATACCATGAAACCAGACAGGCAGAGGTGATGAAGAAAGTTCAAGAAGCGAAATATTTTCTGCGGCAACAACTTGAGTAACACAAGAGGGATTATGCTATATGCAGAAACAGAACACTGACCAAGCGAGAGAGATTCAACCGCTGCTGGCGAATGAACAACATTTGCCTTCCAAATTAGCGGCTGCTAGTCAACAGAATCAGGATGAGATGCGACTGCGAACTAAGGCGGGCTTAACGAGACGAATTTCACCAGATGCAGAACGTACGTCATGGGCTTAACGATGATCAGTCGTCGGTAAGTGGCTACACTAGTCCACCGTTAGCTATTCAAAATGTTGATAAAACGACTAGGGTTTGTGATATGATAGGGAACAGTCAATATTGAAGTCCTCCTCTTCCGCTACCTCCTCTGTCCTTTGTGAATGAACATTTTTTGAATAAGCCACAGAAGAATATAGGGGATATGGAGGTTCCGCAATTCATCCTTAGTTGTTCCCAAACCATGGTGGTGTTCCGAATCTAACAGTTGATCCGGTAGATTTGCTGCTTTTTAGTAGTATCTACCAGCACTCGACGGAGATATGTACTCCAACGCTGAAAATCTGAAAACCGCAAAGAATGCAGTCAACAGCTTCTTGTTGCACTCTTCAACGTTACCTGACATTATTTCCACGCTTCAGCAGTTGTATGGCCGTCCGAAGCAGATCGTGACCAATATGATTGCTGAAGTACAATCAACTCCCGCTCTTAGAGGAGATCGATTAGTGTTGGCAACACTGTGCATTAACGGTGCTCGCAACCGGCCTGCCATGAAATTAGTTACGCAAATAATGAGACATGCGACGCCGGTCTACAGTGGTAGTACCGTCGTTGAATGTTTATGCCCAATAGGAATGAGAATCAAAACAAAAGAACAAATTAGAGGTTGATGAAAGTTGATTTAAAAGAAAAAAAATAAGTTTGGCATAAAATAGTTAGCACGAAAAATATATTGAAGAAAAAGTTTATTTAGGAACTAGAGAATCATTACGATATACGGTAGACTAAATGAATTTAGTTGAGTCATTTTTCTCTATTTTAATACTGTTTATTATTTCAAAACATCAAATTAGGTTTGCGAAAAAGAAATCAGTGGTCCTTTAAACGGCAAAAATTTCTAAACTAGTACTAGTACTACTAGATAGATAGTAAGTACAACACATTACGATTTGAAGTGTTTTTAGAACTCGATTTGATTTCATACAGATCATTTGTGGACGAGAAATATCTGCAAAATTCCACGACACACGTTGTACGAGGTGGAAGAAAACTATTAATTGTAAGTTGTATATCATTTAATGTAATTGCACTATTTACCGGAACTATTAAATTGCAGTTTGAGCTGCCTTGAAGCTGCTACAAAAACAGTGGTGTAATTCTTTGAAATCCCGAACATTCTCAAAAATTAATAAGAGATAGGGATCCAACCTCAAAACGATGGATGGAATTGCGGATATGACAACGACTTCCTGCGGAGCCTGCGGATTGGTGTCCGAGGTGAATGAGCGCATGGTATGCTGTGACAATTGCGATGTTTGGTACCATTACCGTTGCGTAGGTGTCACAGCAGCAGTCGAAAGTCAGGAGAAATGGTATTGCCCTGAGGAAGATTGTCAGAACCAGAAAAAACTGGACGAAGAGACTTCTAAGACGGGTACCAAGAAGAAGACAGCCGAGGATATATCGGATAAATCTAGTTTGAGATCGGACGGAAAGTCCGGTTCGTCATTGGAGCGGGAGCTAAGAGCTCTAGAAAAGGAGCGAAAAAAGAAAGAATTGGAGATGAGTAACGAACGGGTTCTGTGGGAAAAGCGGATGGAAATGAACCGAATCCTACAAGAGCAGCGGATTAAGATGGAAAATGAGCTCCGGGCCAAAGAACTACGGCAGGAAGAACAGTTGTTGCAGAAAGCGTTGCTCGAAAAGCAAACACATTTAGACCGAATGGAGAAATTGAGAGAGTCGTATCATGACAAAATGAATCAAATCGAGCAGGATCTATCGAAATTGAAATCTAGTGGTTTACAAACCGCATCATCGGGAGAAGGAACCTCGAAGAATGTAAAGACACCGAATACTGGAATTCCGCTGGAAAATGCGCATGTACACAATCAAAAGGAATCAGATAACCGCAATAAGCATAAGCCAGAGGATGAACGAGATGAATCCGAGGAAGCAAGTAGCGAAGACGAGAGCGATGGCAGTTCAGACGGATCCAATGATGATACTATTTCGAGTGAATCTGGTCATGAAGAAGTAAAGGAAGAGAAACAATCAAAAAAGAAACGAAAAAACCCCGAGCAGAGGCAGGCTCCGTCTAAAGTACAACTAGCTGCCCGGAGTGGGATTAGTAAGAAACTTCCAGTCTTTACCGGGAAGCCGGAAGAATGGCCATTATTCATTGGAACTTATCAAGCTTCCACAGATGCTTGTGGATTCAATGACGTTGAAAACCTTGTTCGACTACAGGAGAGCTTGAAGGGTCCAGCATTAGAAAGCGTTCGAGGACAGTTGCTTTTCCCAAAATCCGTACCGAGAGTCATCAGCAAACTTCGTCAGCTGTATGGACGTCCGGAACAACTACTGCAATGTCATCTCGAAAAGGTGCGGCGACTGGAAGCTCCGAAGCCAGATAAATTGGCAACATATGTTCCTTTTGGGAATACTGTAGAGCAGCTATGTGAACATTTGGAAGCGGCTAAATTGAAGCAACATCTCACAAATCCTCTTTTAATCCAGGATTTGGTCGACAAGCTTCCTGCTCATGACAAGCGTGAGTGGGTTCGGTTCAAGAACCAGCAAAAGAGAGTTAATCTCCGTACTTTTACCGACTTTGTGTCAACAATCGTTGCAGAAGCTTGCGAGGCCAATGTAAAGATGGATTTCCAGCAGCCAGCAGCGCATGAGTATGCGGGAAAGGGCAAAATAAAGGAAAAAGGCGTTCATGTATACAACCACAGTGCTGTGGAAAGGTCTTCCGTCGGAGCCGATGAGATTTATCCGAAACCGTGCAGAGTGTGCAAGCGTACTGATCATCGTCTTCGATTCTGTCAGGACTTTAGAGCACTGGCTTTGGCGGACCGCCTGAAACTGGTAGAACAAGGGAAACTATGCGTCATATGCCTTAATGATCACGGTAACGCTCCGTGCAAATTCAAAATACGATGCAACATCGATGACTGTCGAGAACGACACAACCCTCTTCTCCATCCCGTCACAGTAGCAATCAATGCACACTTCCGATGTACCAGCACAATCCTATTCCGCATGCTGCCAGTTACGTTACACTGTGGAAAGCGATCTGTAAACACATTGGCTTTCTTGGACGAGGGTGCGTCTGTAACTCTAATTGAAAAGTCATTAGCCGAAGTAATGGGGGCCGAAGGACCCAAGGAGAAGCTGACCATCAAATGGACGGCCGATATAACGCGTGTAGAGAAGGAATCACGCAGGGTAAACTTACTGATTTCTGGAAGTGGAAGTTCAGAGAAGTATCAGCTCAGTTCGGTCAGGACGGTAGATGAGCTGCTTCTGCCGAAACAAACTATAGACGCAACAGGAATCAGCCGCCGGATGAAGCATCTTCGTGGACTACCAATAGCGTCCTACGAAAATCAACGCCCTGGTTTGCTAATAGGCTTGAATAACTTGCATGTGATTGCACCGATGGAAGCAAAAATCGGTGAGCTGGGCGATATGATAGCGGTACGTTCCAAGCTGGGATGGGCAGTTTACGGGCCAAATCAGATGCAGCCGTCGGATTCGGAAGTGTATCTTGGGCACCACGACGCAGTCAGCAATCAAGATCTTCACGATTTACTAAAAGTTCAGTATGCGTTAGAGGACTCTGTGATTGTAAAGCTGCCGGAATCGGATGAGGATAGAAGAGCGCGCATAATTCTGGAAAAGACCACTAGAAGAGTAGGAAATCGTTTCGAAACAGGACTGTTGTGGGACAAAGAAGATGCAGAGCTTCCGAACAGTTATCCGATGGCCGTGAGGAGAATGAAGTGTCTGGAACAACGTCTACTGAAACAACCAGCGCTATTCGAGAACGTATGTAGTCAGATCGAGCAGTACCAGCAGAAAGGATACGCGCATCCAGCAACCGCTGAAGAATTGGCCGAAACCGAACCGGGGAAAGTTTGGTATCTGCCCCTTAACGTCGTGGTCAACCCTAGAAAGCCGGGCAAAGTACGGCTCGTCTGGGATGCGGCAGCAAGTGTGAATGGTACATCCCTCAACTCCTTGCTTCTCACGGGACCCGATCTACTGGTATCAATTTTGACGGTATTTTGTAAATTTCGTGAAAGGCCAATTGCTTTCGGTGGTGACATTCGCGAAATGTACCATCAGATGCTGATTCGACGCGCTGACAAAAGAGTACAGCGGTTTATTTTTCGACATGATCCTAGGGACGAACCCTGTATTTATGTTATGGACGTGGCTACCTTTGGGGCAAAATGCTCTCCATGCTCAGCCCAGTTCGTGAAGAACATGAACGCAATGGAGTTTGTAGTGGAAAATCCTGAAGCCGTAGCAGCAATCGTCGAGAAACATTACGTTGACGACTACTTCGACAGCGTGGATACCATCGAAGAGGCGATACAGCGTGCGAAGCAGGTGAGACTTATCCATGCAAAGGGGGGTTTCGAAATACGCAATTGGGTATCCAATTCGGAAAAAGTTCTCAGTTCTCTCGGGGAATCAAAAGAAGTTCAAACTATTCACTTCAACCAAGACAAAGAGACTGGAAATGAGCGAGTTCTTGGTATAATTTGGAATACAGTTCAAGACGTGTTCTCTTTTTCGACCGAACATCGCGAAGATTTGCAAGAGTATTTGCGGGGCAGCAAGAAACCGACGAAGCGTATCGTGTTGAGTTGCGTTATGGGATTTTTCGACCCACTGGGATTATTATCATGTTTTACCGTGCATGGAAAAATCCTGGTACAGGACTTGTGGCGAAATGGCTGCGAATGGGATCAAGAAATTGATGATGAATGTTTGGTCAAATGGCAGCAATGGATCGAGTTACTGCCATTAGTGGAACAGATTCGAATTCCACGATCATATTTTGGTCGAACTAGATCATCAGAAATCGACAAACTCGAGCTACATATTTTCACCGACGCCAGTATTCACGCGTATGGGTGTGTAGCGTATTTTCGTGCATCTATCGGCGATGAAGTGAAATGTTCATTGGCGATGTCTAGATCGAAAGTAGCTCCTCTGAAGATGCAATCTATTCCTCGGCTAGAACTCATGGGAGCTGTCCTCGGGGCGAGAATGTGGCAAACTATTAAAGCCCACCATTCACTGCCAATCAATCGTTGTTTTCTTTGGACTGATTCGCAAACAGTCATGAGTTGGCTGCGGTCTGATCAGCGAAAATATAAACAATTCGTTGCATTCAGAGTCGGGGAGATTTTGGAGACGACCGGATCATCCGACTGGCGTTGGATTCCATCCCGGTTGAACCTCGCTGATGCGCTGACGAAATGGGGACAAGGTCCACCGTTGAGTTCAGACGGAGAATGGTTCAAGGGTGCAAGATTTCTGTATGAACCTGAAGAGTCGTGGCCAAACGAGCGACTACCAGTAACTAATATTGAGGAAGAAATGAAAATGCACTTTCTTCACCATGAAACAAAGGAGTTTCCAGAACCCATTATCAACGTGGAAGTTACGTGGCGCTGGATTAAGTTATTGCGAATCATAGCTTGCGTAATCAGATTTATCACTAATATTCGTCGGAAGGTAAAGGGACTTCCGATACGTACGCTAATGTCAAACAAGCATCAGCAACGCAAACTACATGTGAACCTCAACACAGTACAACAACCATTGCAACAGGACGAGTTTATGAAAGCGGAAGTAATTTTGTGGAAACAGGCGCAATTAGAGGTATTTCCAAATGAAGTAGTGATACTGCTGGGAAATGAAACAATAAAAGGGGACCAGAAGCCAGCGCAGATCGGGAAGAGAAGTCCATTGTATAAACTCACTCCGATATTAGACGAGTTCGGTGTGATTAGAATGAACGGTCGGATGGCTAAATCCAAGGAAATTCCATTTGACATGAAGTTTCCGATTATTCTTCCAAAGGGACACGCAGTGACGAAACGATTAATCCAATATTACCACGAAAAGTTTGGACATGCGAATCGGGAAACGGTGTTGAATGAGCTTCGTCAAAAATTCCATATTCCGAAGATGCGAATGGAAATTCAACGAGTTATGAAAGATTGTATCTGGTGTAAAGTAAATCGGTGTTATGCTGAGGTTCCTATGATGGCACCACTTCCGATTCAACGAATTACCCAACCTACAAGACCGTTTAGTGCAGTGGGTGTAGACTATCTGGGACCTGTTGAAGTTACGGTTGGTCGCAGAAGAGAAAAACGGTGGATTGCATTGTTCACGTGCCTTGCCGTACGAGCAGTGCACCTGGACGTGGTACACACACTTACGACACAAGCTTGTTTAATGGCAATTCGAAGATTCATTTGCAAACGAGGTGTTCCCGATGAAATCTTCTCCGATAATGGGACAAATTTTAAAGGAGCCAGCAAAGAGTTGATTTTATGGATGAAGAGGGTGAATTACGAATGTGCAGATTCGGTAGTTAATAGTTCAATAAAATGGAATTTCAATCCTCCTGGTACACCGCATATGGGAGGTATCTGGGAGAGAATGGTTCGATCAGTGAAGGAGGCGATGAAGGCACTCGACGATGGTAGACGGTTAACGGACGAAATTTTGTTGACCACTCTTGCAGAAGCAGAAGATATGGTGAATAGTCGACCACTTACATATGTATCTCAGGAATCAGCTTCTGAAACGATTACTCCGAATCATTTCCTTAGAGGGACGACCAAATCAGTGGATCGTCATGTAGACGGATCGGTGGACTTCGCAGAAGCATTGCGCGATACGTACAAACGTTCGCAGTATTTGGCGGACCAGATGTGGCAACGCTGGTACAAGGAGTATCTACCTACAATCAATAAACGCACCAAATGGTTCTCTGAAAGAAGATCGTTAAAGAAAGGAGATCTGGTGTTTGTGGTAGATGGTCAGCACCGAAAAAGCTGGATCAGAGGAATAGTCGAGGAAACAATCATAGGGTCTGATGGTAGAGTTCGACAGGCAGATGTGCGAACAAGTAATGGTTTATTCCGGCGCGGAGTAGCCAACCTTGCAGTGCTAGAAATTGGTGGTAAATCCGGACAACGATGAAGTGTTACCGGAGTTACGGGCGGGGGGTGTTGGCAACACTGTGCATTAACGGTGCTCGCAACCGGCCTGCCATGAAATTAGTTACGCAAATAATGAGACATGCGACGCCGGTCTACAGTGGTAGTACCGTCGTTGAATGTTTATGCCCAATAGGAATGAGAATCAAAACAAAAGAACAAATTAGAGGTTGATGAAAGTTGATTTAAAAGAAAAAAAATAAGTTTGGCATAAAATAGTTAGCACGAAAAATATATTGAAGAAAAAGTTTATTTAGGAACTAGAGAATCATTACGATATACGGTAGACTAAATGAATTTAGTTGAGTCATTTTTCTCTATTTTAATACTGTTTATTATTTCAAAACATCAAATTAGGTTTGCGAAAAAGAAATCAGTGGTCCTTTAAACGGCAAAAATTTCTAAACTAGTACTAGTACTACTAGATAGATAGTAAGTACAACACATTACGATTTGAAGTGTTTTTAGAACTCGATTTGATTTCATACAGATCATTTGTGGACGAGAAATATCTGCAAAATTCCACGACACACGTTGTACGAGGTGGAAGAAAACTATTAATTGTAAGTTGTATATCATTTAATGTAATTGCACTATTTACCGGAACTATTAAATTGCAGTTTGAGCTGCCTTGAAGCTGCTACAAAAACAGTGGTGTAATTCTTTGAAATCCCGAACAATTGGAGTCTCAGGTAAGTTTCGGAGTGGTTGTGCAAAATTTTTGGGGTCATTTGGAAGCAGTCGGGTTGGAAAGGCACTTGTCCAATCCCATTCAGGAACTTACAGTTCAGAAAATGCAGTTGGGCGCTTTATCAGGAACAAGTTCCAGTAGTGGACTTGAATGTGTTCAGCGGTTACGTGGCAAAAATATCGTCAGTCGCAAGTGGCGTGACCCAGCTTGTCAGTATTCCTTCAAAAGTTGTAAGGGAAGACGGATGTAAACCTAAGCGAAAATTATACGTTAACACGCACATGATATCTGAACCGAAACAGTCGAAGTATCGTGAAGAGCCAACGAGAAACCAGAGGAAAGCATCGGAAGAATTACAGCAATCGAAGTAAACGAATTTGAGCAGCAAAATCTGTCCGATGTGCAATGTAGTCGGTCAACAAATTAGAAGTTGTGCAGCCTTCAAAATATTAGATTTGGAGGCTCGATGGAAATCGGTTAAAGCACATAAGCTTTGTGCATAATGTCTCACATCGCACGCACGTTGGTCGTGCAAGGGCGAGGTTTTCTTTTTTTTCTTAAATGGCACTAACGTTCCTAGTGGAACTTCGCCGCCTCAACGTTGTATTACTTGTGATGGGTAACAAGTGGACTTACCGAATGATTAGTGCACCGACATCTAGCGCAAGCGATGAATCTCGCAGCGTGTGGCCTCTCCGAGCCTTGCTGCTGTCATCGGACGACCAACAATTCACACGCAACATGGACTCTAGTCCTTCGGGGAACTTCCGCTTTGCCGAAATCGATGACGTGATTAGGGACCGACTCTTCCGCTGCACACTGCCTAAAAATGACGAATGGTCTTCCTTCTCTGGTTCCGGGTTTGAGGTTGCTTTCCTGCTGCTTGCATGAATCTTCACTTCAGTGAACTTTTTATTGCACTCTCGGAAGCACTTGATGGGAAAAATCGCGTTTTTTTATGTACTGTTTTCATTCGCGAACTGTCAGAGCTTGCACGGATGCCAGTATAGAGTGATTTCACACACTGTTGAAATATTGCGGAAACATTTCACACTATTAATTCAATTTTATATCCAACATATTTCCGACCACCTTTTGAAAACCTTTTCAAAACTACTATTATTTTCAGTTCACTATAATTCACTTCAACTTTCAAATACACTTTTTCTTTAATTCATTATTACTTCTTCATAAACACACTTTCCTTTTCTTCAGATTATTCTTCTTTTCAGCTTCTTCTTCTTCTAATCTTCACCACTGCATTCCAGTGGACACACTTTGCAAACCGCACGCTTAAAAACTCCATTGGGCGTGCGGAGAGTTACGACTCGGGTCACACCGTCGGGTCCGGGATGAAGCTCGATGATGCGGGCTAGCGGCCAGCGTACAGAAGGAAGAGCATCATCCTTGATGATGACGATGTCACCGACGTTCAGCTTGTGGTCCTTGGGGTTGATTTTATATAGCATGTTCAGCTCCTTCATGTATTCGTTTCGCCAACGGTACCAGAAATTTTGTACATGTTTCTGGAGCTTCTGATACTGGGTGAGACGATTCAGAGGCACGTCTCGAACATCAACTTCGAGAGGAGAACGGTTTATGTTTCTCCCCAAAAAATGAGCTGGAGTGAGAACCGCAATATCATTATGATCGCTGGATAGAGGCTGGAGTGGTCGGGAATTCATGGCCCTTTCTATCCTTACGAGAACCGTCGTAAGTTCCTCGAACGATAACAGAGAGGATCCGAGCTGACGAGCCAGGTGAACCTTAGCCACCTTCACTGCTGCCTCCCAGAGGCCACCGAAGTTGGGAGCACGGGGTGGGATCAGGTGCCACTGGATATTGTCCTCGGCGAGGTGGTTCGAAATTCTATCAACCTCCGTTCCTGATTGCAGCATGGTGTAAATTTCATGCAGCGCATTCTTCGCACCAACAAAATTCGTCCCGTTGTCTGAGTAAATATGTTGTGGCGAGGTGTGTCGCCCCACGAAGCGATCTAGGGCCATCAGGAACGCAGCCGTACTCAGGTCACTCACCAGCTCCAAGTGCACCGCTTTCGTGCTCAGGCACACGAAGACACAGATGTATGATTTGCGGGCGGCGGTTCTACGATGAATCGGTTTAAGGTAGATGGGACCACAATAATCAACGCCAGTACAGGCGAATGCTTCATTTGCGGTCACTCGAGCGACTGGCAATTGTCCAATCGGTTGTTGAATGGGTTTGGGGTTTGCTCTGCAACACTCGTAGCACTTCCGGATGGCACTCCGGACTGCTTTTCTGCCGTTCAGCGGCCAGAATTCGTCGCGGACGACTGAGAGAGTCATCGTGATTCCGCCATGTACCAGCTTGCGATGATGGTGCTTCAGGAGGAGTTGAGTGAACGGGTGGAAACCAGGAACGACGATCTGGTGCTTCACGTCGTAGGGAGCATCGGATAAATTTAACCGACCACCAACACGAACTAGGCCCTCGTTGTCGAGAAACGGATTCAACAAACGAAGTGGAGATTTGGAGGATACAGTATGTCCTCTCTTCAAGCGCTGCCGGTCTTCGGGAAACGCCTCAGCTTGAACGAGCTTCACGACTGCTACCTTTGACTTTCGCATTTCGGCAACCGAAAGAACTCTGCTGGAAATCCGTCGTCCTCTATTGCGGGTGTTGTGTGTGAAGCGAAAACAATATGATACCGCCCGAATGAGAGCGGAGTAGGACGAAAACTGCTCGAATAGTGAATTTGGCGGTAGAACTTGGGTGTTCAGAATCGTATTCTGCTTTAACTCTAACTCCTTGGCGGTAAATTCTTCTTCGGGAACGTTTCGGGAGGGCCAGCTAGATTTTTCTTCACGCAACCAGCTCGGACCGTGCTTCCACAGCTCACTGTTGATTAGTTCCTCGGCGGAGACCCCGCGCGAAACCATATCTGCCGGATTTTCGTGGCCAGAGACGTGTTGCCAGTTGGATCCATTAGTGGTGGCTTGAATTTCTGCAATACGATTCGCCACGAACGTCTTCCACGTCCGCGGGGGAGCTTTCATCCACTGGAGGACAACAGTTGAATCGGACCAAAAGAAACTGGCGGAGAAACTCATATCGAGGGCGTTGAGGATTTTCTCATACAGCCGAGAAGCGAGGAGTGCGGCGCACAATTCAAGGCGCGGAATGCTGAGGGGTTTCAGAGGAGCTACTCTTGATTTCGAAGCGAGGAGATTCACTTGCACGAGTCCATCAGCGGTTTCGGAGCGAACGTATATGCAAGCGCCGTAAGCTGACTCTGACGCATCTGCAAAGCAGTGTATTTCCGCTGTGGCATATCGAGCGGTGAACGCAAATCTTTCTATACGGAAGTTCGAGAGATGAGGGAGCTGCTCACAGAATCGAGCCCATTTTTGTTGAAGATCAGGTGATACCTCATCGTCCCAGTCCAACGCCAGCAACCAGAGATGCTGCATCAGTATTTTTGCTTGCACGACGACGGGTGCGATGATTCCGAGAGGATCGTAAAGTTGGGCGATGGCGGACAGGATGCTGCGTTTGGTCGGTAACTGATCTTTCAGGACAACGGATACATCAAACCGGAACACATCGGCTTCGGGTTCCCAGCGTATACCAAGAGTCTTCACGCTTTCTTCAGGATCAAACTTCAGCGACGATTGTGTCCCAAGGAGTTCGGGAGAAAGTCCGGCCAATACCGGGAGTGAGTTGGAGCACCATTTGCGGAATCGGAATCCACCCTTTTGAAGCAGTTCTGATAGTTCGTCACGGAGCTGGATTGCGTCTTCAATGCTGTCATCACCTGAGATGAGATCGTCCACATAGATATGCTTCTTGACTGCTGTACTTGCTTTCGGGAACGGGGTACCTTCATCTCCGACGAGCTGCAACAGTGTCCGCGTCGCCAGAAATGAGGACGGAGCGAGGCCATAAGTAACAGTGCCGAGTTCGTATGTCTGAATCGGCTGGGAACTGTCGAATCGCCACAAAATTCGCTGTAGAGGTCGGTCTAATGGATGCATCGAGACTTGACGATACATCTTTTCTACGTCTGCCACTAGCGCAACGGGAAATTTTCGGAAACGGAGGATTAGAGTAAGAAGCTCGTCCTGAACTACAGGTCCAACCAGTAGCGAATCGTTCAACGAATGGCCAGAAGTAGTCTTCGCTGATCCGTCGAAAACCACTCGAATTTTTGTGGTTGAGCTCGACTCCTTTACTACAGGATGATGTGGAAGGTAACACGCATTCGGGACGTCCTCTT
Source organism: Toxorhynchites rutilus septentrionalis (assembly GCF_029784135.1). Taxonomy (NCBI): domain Eukaryota; kingdom Metazoa; phylum Arthropoda; class Insecta; order Diptera; family Culicidae; genus Toxorhynchites; species Toxorhynchites rutilus. The sequence continues at coordinate 87,870,703 of NC_073744.1, forward strand.
CGTCCTCTTGTACGGGTGCCATCTGGCCCAGAGAAACATATTCACGCATAAACTCGTGGTATTGAGTCCTCAGATTCTCGTCCTTCAACAGTTTCTGCTCAAGCCACCTGAATCTACGCAGCGCTGTTGGCTTTGACTGCCCAATCATTTGATCGTGTTCGGGATGCTTCGGCATGCGAACAACGTACCGACCAGTCGGGTCTCGGGAGACGGTTTCCCGGTAATAATCTTCGCACTGCTGCTCATCCACGGAATAATTCGGACCTTGAACCTCCTCAACTCGCCAGAATCGCTCTAGCTGCTCGCTAAGCGATGTAACTGTCGCCGCATGACAAGTTACTGTTGGTCGAGAGCTCATACCAGACAGATTTTCGAACTTTCCAGTCACTATCCAACCAAACACTGTCTCAACGAGCATTGGACCTTGACTAGGCAGACGGAACCGTCCGTCCCGCAAATATGAATAAAAGTGAGCAGCGCCGATGATCATATCAACTCTTCGGGACGTGTTGAAGTCAGGATCAGCGAGTGAAAAACTTTCGGGAAGTTTCCACTGTACAGTGGGGAACGAGGAAGACGGGGTATCTCTGGTCACCTTACGGAGTACTAAGAAGTCTAAAGTGTCGCTGAACTCTGCTACACGGGATCGGATCTCTGCACGCACTTCATATTTTGCATTAGTGACGGTACTATCTACACCGGCTATCGCAACGTTAGCGATTTTACGTGGAAGGTGAAGCATCTGACAAAGGCGTTCGCTCATGGCGTTGGGTTGAGAACCTGTATCTAACAGGGCGCGGGCGATGTGTCCTTGACCGTAAGCGTCGACTACTATCAATACCACAGTAGTGAGGAGAACGCTGGCGTTGGATACCTTCAACGTTGTTACGACTTCGGGGGTTGGCAGGGCTGCTACAGCTGTCACTAAGCTAGACCCGGAACCTTCGGGATTATTCGTGGGTTTATTTTCGGGTCCACCCCTGGTGGCCTCAAATGGTCCAGGATGGATCATGGAGTGATGTCGTTTGGAACAATGCTTGCATGAATAATTCGAACGACAGTTGCGGGCGAAGTGGTCGCTGCGGAAACAATTGCTGCAGAGCTTTTTATCCGAGACCACCTTTAAACGGCCTTCCGTATCTAGACCGTTGAAGACTGAGCAATCAAAAATGGAGTGCTTCTGCTTCCCGCAGGCGGGGCATAACGGGTACATTCTTCCTGGGACTGTATTGGCAGCGTTGGAACTCAATCTGGGCTGATTTGGCTTCTTAGGAGGAGGAAAACTGGGATTTTTGGAACCGGAATGCTGCGGCCGGTTGATCGAAATCGTTTCTAGAACACGGGCCCGCTTCTGGAGAAAATCAACCATTTTAGCGTAGGTGGGTTGCTGATCAGCTGCGATTGATTCCTCCCAAGCGGTGAGTGAAGCGTCGTCTAACTTATCCTCCAGTAACTCGATCAGAATCGAACTAAATTGATCGACTGGCTCACCGAGCTGCTCCAGAACCTTCGTATGACGTTGGAATTCATCCACAATCTTGTGTAGCGACTCGACACTATGGCTGGAGATTTTTGGATGCTTTAATAAAGCCCGGATGTGTTTTTTGCGAAGAATAGCTTTATTTGAGTAACGGTTCACCAAAGTCTGCCAAGCGACAGCATAATTATTAGCAGTAATCGAAATAGACTGAACTAAGTTTGCTGCCTCCCCCTTCAGAGCCGCACGGAGGTAGTGAAACTTCTGAACATGCGGAATCTCCGTCGATGAATGGATCATCGAGACAAACGTGTCATGGAAAGTCAACCAGTTGTTGAAATCTCCATCGAACTCCGGAAGCGAAATCGCCGGAAGCTTTATGTTGGCGAAGACGGGTTGAGCAGCAGGCGCGGCAGGGAATCCCGCAATAGCAGGGGTGGGTGGTGGCGACGGTATCTTCGAAGCTAGTCCGGCCTTGACACGTAAATAAAGTTCCTCAACTTGGGCTCTCATCTCCAAATTTTTCTGTGCAGCATCTTCCGAATCATCTAGCTCTTCTAGTTCTTCCTGAACTACCTCGTACGATTCCCATACTTTCTCCAACCGTTCCAATCGAAGAGGCACCTCGTGCAGGTGTTGTTCGGGAACGTAGTCATGGAGAAACCGTTCGATCCGCTTCAATGAATCGACCAAATTCTTCCGCTTGGTCTCCTTCGCCTTCAACCGCTTCTCGTCGGGAACCGTCGAACTCTTCGACGCCATCGCCAGTCGATCAGGCATACAGAGACTTGTACCTCTTGAAATGAGGCCTTGTATTCTTAAATTCGGAAACAGCAGTTAACTCTTGCGCGAGTGTCAAGTGTCCAGTCCAGCCAAAGAACAGGAGCGGGTTATAAATTCCACCAGCACTCAAATCCAATTACGCCCAAGGGGGGTGCGGCGACGGGTAAAATCCAGCAACGGGAAAGCGGGAACGCAGCGGTACAAATAAACGGGTATGCGATTCACAATAATATCACCGAAAACTCAAATTACATCTTCCTCATAAAGCAATTTAGAACCACTGTGGATTTTTATACATTCGCAGCAGCTAACTTCATGCGCGGGTAACGAATGTTCAGTCAAAGAACGGGAATGGGTCATCAAATTTACCAGCAAGTAACTTTCGGCTCGGAATTAAATTCGATTAAACGTAACGGCGGCGCGGGGAAAGGATAAAATCCATCAACGGGAATGCATATAATCGGGCTCGGAATAAACTCTTCTCGGTATACAATTAACTTTCGTACTTCTTCGCCGTACCAATAATTTTGAGCGACACTGTAATTCACCCACGATAGTTCACTTATCACACACACGGGAGAACTCTTACACAAGAGTTTTTGTTCTTGCTCTCACACACGGGCGTTTCAATACAATGTAATTTATGCGAATGCGGGCAACGGTGAGGTTAGGTATTTCCACTCACGCGGTCGGGGATGGGATTGACCAATAATCCTGGTCACGGCACCAAAAATGATGGGTAACAAGTGGACTTACCGAATGATTAGTGCACCGACATCTAGCGCAAGCGATGAATCTCGCAGCGTGTGGCCTCTCCGAGCCTTGCTGCTGTCATCGGACGACCAACAATTCACACGCAACATGGACTCTAGTCCTTCGGGGAACTTCCGCTTTGCCGAAATCGATGACGTGATTAGGGACCGACTCTTCCGCTGCACACTGCCTAAAAATGACGAATGGTCTTCCTTCTCTGGTTCCGGGTTTGAGGTTGCTTTCCTGCTGCTTGCATGAATCTTCACTTCAGTGAACTTTTTATTGCACTCTCGGAAGCACTTGATGGGAAAAATCGCGTTTTTTTATGTACTGTTTTCATTCGCGAACTGTCAGAGCTTGCACGGATGCCAGTATAGAGTGATTTCACACACTGTTGAAATATTGCGGAAACATTTCACACTATTAATTCAATTTTATATCCAACAACTTGCGTCATTTTTATTAGTATTTAGTTGAGATTTCTATGCCAAATAACACGCCTTGAAAGCAGAGTGGCAAGCTCTAGAAAACGCGTGACTACAGTGCAAGTCGCAGGAAATTTCTTTGACGAAAAATTCCCCCGACCAGAACGGGAATCGAATCCGAACCTCCGGCATGTTAGGTTCAACCCGAACCACTCGGTCACGGGAACACTAGGGCGAGGTATGTGGTAATAATGAATACTCGATACGGCATCATGATGTGTTCTGCACTTTAAGCCACAGGTCGAGTCGAAATCGGACAAAGAATCTACGAGTGTGCAAGTCATGGTACATCATCAACTTACATCATCGACGCTGTTCCGAATACTCCCCGTCACTCGTCGAAAGGACAATCGCAGAGAAGGTAGGGGTTCAAGGCAGAATAGAATTGTCTGCAATGGACTGGAGGTGTTACCAAGAACATAGCGTGGTCGGAGGTATTAAACTTGGAAATTTCGGAAGCTGGTGGTATAAAACCGGTTTAAGGTATCGCAGACATGCTTGTGAACAGCCTGAGTCTCCCCACAAAAACATTAGATTTCGAAAAACTCGCAACAAGATTCGTCCACCTTAGTAAACTTCCGGTGAAAAATATTAAAATGGATGCGTTCAAATTTTTGACTCATAGTATTAATTGTGATGTTTTTGCTTTGTCCAAAACGTGGCTCTCTTCGCGGAATAGTCTCTCTTTCCACGATTTCAATATTATACTTGGACCGTTATGACAGATACGGAGGGGTGCTATTGGGGATCAATAAGTGCCACAAATTTTGTTCAAATTGACTTTCCACTTTTTGGAAGGAACGAAGCTGTTGCTTGTCATGCAAACATCAGAGGCAAAGACCTCTGTATTGTCAGCTTGTATTGACCTCCGAGAGCTGCGCGCAAGCAATGACATGTGCTCACTCCTTCCAGAGCCGCAATTGATCTTGGAAGACTTCAACTCTTACGGAACCGCCTGGGGGGAACAGTACGACGACAACCGTTCATTGTTGATATATGACCTTAGTAACAACTTCAATATGACCGTTTCGAACACTGGGGAAAAACACGTATACCGAAACCTCCTGCTAACCCAAGTGCTCTTGACCTCTCTCTTTGCTCGAATTCACCATCGTTAGATTTCAAGTGGAATATAATCCAAGATCTCAGCGGCAGTGATCACTTGCCAATCAAAATTTCTATCACCAATGGGTTGAATTCTTCTGAATCGTAAGTAGCGGCTAGCTCAGAGGTAGGAGTTAACCTCAGGGTCGGCATTCAAGAAAGAACGAAGCGGACTCACGATTAAGACGATAGAAGATAGAACCTTTAAATTTCCATGATTCACATTTTAATGAGAAGAGAATGGTAAGTATATTTCAAATTTCATTATATTTTTTTTCAGGTTAGTGGTTAGCGAATCGTTGCAGCCGGGCAGGAATCCAGGTAAGTGTATCCAGGTAAGTATAGATTTGGAGAGAGATTGTTTCGGGTTTTTATTGCACACGCACGATGCCCGCAGGCTCTACTGGACCTCACCGTACTGTCCTCCAGAACGTTCAACCGACTTACCTGTGGGCGTGAAGAGCAGCGATAACGATGGGGCTCGCTGACCACCGACATATTTTTAGGTACCTTCTCCCTAGGTATCTCCTGCGAGGAGGGTTCTCCATCCCCTATCTTCTCTCGCACTTCACTTCTATAATTTCTTTTCTTGAATCTATCACGATTCGATTCCTTCGACGGTCCGTGCGCTAATAAGGAGTCGAGTCTCTTCAACCTTCCTTTACAGTTCCACTATTTCTTCCCTTCTCTCTCTCTCTCTCTCTCTCTCTCTCTCTCTCTCTCTCTCCTCTATCCTGCAGACTTTCCTTCCACTGTAGTCATTTGGGACCGGAAATTACACAACCGGTTCCATGGCTGTAGTTACTCTTATTTTTTAATTTTGTTTGTTTTTGACATATGTCATTTGACATTTGTTTTTTTGACAACATGCTGTATCTCAACATAGCTAGGTTTTTAAGAAAAATGAGTGAGTATTAGTAGATTTTTTTTTGAATTGAATTAATTTTCAGATTCCCTTCTTATTGAATCTTGAATAGTATAGTTTTGTTCCGGGTTTTATCCATAAACCGTAACGGAATCAAGAAACATGGAATACGATCTCACAAGACATATTGACTGGAAAAAATATGCGGACACGATTACTCTAGCCATTAATTCGAGAGATGGTTTACCTCCATTGGAGGAAATCAATTTAGAAACTTGATTAAAGAGAGAAAAAGGTGGGGGGTTTGTTACGAGAAACGTTAATGAAAAAATATGGAAAGTGGCTCGAAACATGAGACATTGCTCTTCATCGAATTGAAGCGGGGAATATTCACAGCGATAGATTTAAAATTTTGTTCACAAGGTTTGTCCCGATTCCGTTCCCGTGCAAAAAATTGTTCGAGACATACCACAAGATAGGTGCGATCATGATTCCGAGTTTTCGATGGTAGAGTTCTCTCTTGCTCTTCTTTCTTGTAACAATTCTACTCCAGGATTGGATAGAATAAAGTTCAACATGTTGAGAAACTTCCCCGATGTGGCGAAACAGCGTTGGGTTTATTCAATAAGTTTCTGGAGCATAATATACGAGTTATAGCCAGGCGTCCCAAAAGTACTGCATTTTCATTACAGTCGGTATGAAATAAAATCGAGACTCACTGTGTGCGCGCTACATTCGCATACAAGCGACAGAGCACGAATGAATAAAATAAACCTGTGCTATAGCAGTCGGTGCTTCGTCGAATTTGTCTGATTTGTCGGGCCCGATCGTAGTGAGCCAAACGTACTGTTAATTTTCCATTTTTTCGTGTCTGCTACTCCATTAATTCTGTCGCTGTAACAGTTGCTCACGATGCGATGAATATCATCGGTTTACCCGAGTTACTGTCAAATTTGACTGTCGCAAGAAAAATGTCATGACCAAGAAATCGCGATCGTAAGACAAGCCTTTATTTTATGCGTTTGTGCTTTTTCACCAGTACGCTCTGGGATGTGGTTGTGAGCACAAGTTACGTATATACAGAGACAGCCGATTCAATTTTAGATCGGCTGTATCGAGAATGATGTACTGTTGGGATGGCCGAATCAAGATAGGTACACAAATGAGCAGCAATTCATAGGAGAAACAAGCACGGATTCCTTAATGATTCTAGGCGAGAGTTTCTTTGTTAATATGTATATTGATGACATCGGGAAATACTCAGTGATGGGAATGTTTAGGTCTATCCTCCAAGTAGGAAGCCAACTTTAAACGTTCGAAAACCGATGGATTTCAAACAGGCTCAGTACAATTTTTTTTTAGAGGCGAACCAGCCCAGGAGGCTGAAAGTCTCTTCAATAAAGAATTAAAAAAAGGACATATTTTTTATTATGTATGGTCCTCATGACCTAGTGGCTTGCGTGGCGCTTGCCACGGGGGCTTCGAGTTCGATTTCCGTTCGGGTTAGAAATTCTATCCGAACGATCCACTCCATCGTTGCTCCTACCCGCTCCACTACCCCCAGCTTCACTCTCATCTGGCCATGCATTTGCACCCGCGAAACTTTCATCTACGCTAATTCCACCCACAACACTTCCTCTCGCATTTCTTTCAACAGATTCTCCCCTGTTGCTCACACTCCTCACTACTCACAATTCGGAATATGCTGCAGAATTCACCAGAAACTGAAAATTATCTTCCGTTTCAAAGCCTACAACCTATAGTTTGCGAATGAGAAAATGAATAAAATACTGGTGAATAAAGAACACACTTTTGTAAGCGAACGACGTTGCATAATATATACAAAGACACCCGACATCATCAGCACGAGGGAAAAAAATCATTCACGACAGTAGCAATGCATTTACGATTGCATTCCGAATCTACAAACAACATGACTAGTTAGCAACCAGGCCTGTCGCAGACGAATGAACAAAATACTCACATATGGAAATGCAGCCGTGTACAGCACACGACAGTAAATATAAATGTCGCACGACATTTTCACTGTGTGATTGTCGTTAATAGATTGATCTAACGACTGTTACGGGCCAATGATGGTGACAGTCGTCAGAATACAGTCGTGGTGCGGTACAATTGGTACCCCTGGTTATAGCTATTCAAAAACCCGCGTCCGACTTCAATCCATACCGCCAATGCTGTCTTGTATTCGGAAATTGTTGGGGAAAAAGATCTTGTTTCGCCTTGATAGATGGTTCGAAACAAATGGCCTACTCTTAGATATACACAATATGGGTTCCGCAGGGGCAGTAGGACGAATTGCGAAAGTAGGATTGTTTTGCGAAATTCAAATGGCTTACGCCGAAAAAAAAAACAAATGGCTTCAAGATTCCTGGACATAATTTAAATTTAATTCTGTATCAATAGAGATTTGGTCAGACAAATTACACACTCGGGGTATGTCGTCATCATTGAATAACATGTTATATAACTTGCTTTGTGAGAAACATTTGAACATTTTCTCACAGATATTCGGCAGTTAATCGGGTCTCTTACATGGGTCTCCCCCAGGGTTAATTTTAAGCCTTCTTTTGTACAACTTCTATGTAAGCGATATTGACAATTGTCTTACACAAGTTGCAGCCTTAGAAAACTTGCATATAATGGAGTGGTGTCTGTCATAGGATCAAACGAATCCTACCTTCAAGGACCCTTACAAGATACTTTGAACAATTTTTCAATCTGGACCAATGGTCTAGGGATTGAGTTCTCCGCGGAGAAAACAAACATGGTCTTCTTTTCTAGGAAGCATAAACCAGCAAAACCGAAGCTTCAACTTTTGGGTAAACCGATCACTGATATCATGTCATTCAAGTATCTTGGAGTCTGGTTGATTTTTTGGACCACCGGTTGAATTTGAAACACCATATCTCAAAAAACGAAAAAATAGCATCTCTGATATCGAGATATGTTATGTAAAAAATTCTCAGCATTCAAGGAAAAATATAAGAAATATAGTGTCCTCTAGTCAGCCATGAAAACAACAAAAAAACAACTACAATCAATAATTACGAAAACAAAATCTATCGTCTTTGCAGGTTCAATATTTTTTACCAAAAGGTATGTCAATCATCTAAATTGGTTCAGTGGTTCAAAAGTTATGAATTTAAAAAAAATCATTTCTGGGAAAAAGTTGAAAAAATCGTTTTTCGGATCACCCTTGAACGGAAATGGTCACCCTAACGAAAAAATAAAAAAATCCGGGTCTATTATTTTGCAATAAAGAACAAAACTAAACAAAACTTTTCATGGAAATCTGAGAGCCACTATATCGGTTTGGCATGAAATGGCTGTATATATATATATATATATATATATATATAAAAATCTCGTGTAATGGTGTTTGTTACCGAACTGCTCCAAAACGGCTCGACCGATTTTGATGAAATTATGCACAAAAAAATTGGTAGGCATGAGAATAGGTTGTAAACTATATTTGATACCGCTAGGATACCGATTACCATATATTTAATACCGAATTGGGTGGCATATGGAGAATGTTTTATCTGATTTGGCCGATATGAAGGGACTTCAAGGATATTGCACAAACTTCAAAAAACGAGATCCCATCACAGACATTTCATTCATTATGAATTATTATTCGTTTTGAATTTATATTTATGAACATATAATTAAAGAATACGAAACAAACGTGGATTATACCAACGATTCATGGGCGCCTTATATGCAAAGGTAGATAGCGAACGATTCGTTCGACAGATTCAACAGAAGTGGCGTGAAAAAGAATACATTCACCTGCGAGACGCTATCATGAGCAAAATCGACAAGGCCTTCGATATTGCCAGGCTAAAACGCATGAATTGTCATGACATTGAAGCACGTTGAACAAAAAATAAAATCTTTAATGAACTCCATTACCATATTACACGTTCCAGACTTTGCTGGATACATGAGATTGAATGGCAAAAGCGAGGATTACCTCATACACACATTTTTACTTTGGTTAGTCGACAAAATACGTTTTGAGGAAATCGGTAGCGTTATTTTCTTTTAAATTCTAGTTCCGACTACTGAGCACTCTCTTATTTTCTGAAATCCGATCGAGTCAGCATTACACGAAAGGATCGCAAAATTGTATTCTGTAATCCGTTTTGCTCGAATACAGTTGGGTTGAGCGAATGGTGAAACCTTGCCACACAATTCGACATAGACTACATAGAGCTTCATGATTCATTTCGGTGAAGGGAAAATTGTAATGGATTTTCGGGTGAAATAAGCACGAATTTAAAACAAAAATTAAAAATCAAAATAGACTCTAATATGTGTTCTGTGTTACAGAGTAACACATTCTCTGCGAGTGAGGAAAAATCTTGAACAAAAATTGTCTTTGATAATGATTTTATATGATGGATAAAGTTTTGGCGAAAATGTAACGAGATTTATGGACATTTAGTTAAGTTAGGTCAGGACTACGTCTTCTAAGTATTTAAACTAAGTAACAATTTAAAATTGCTTTCGAGTCTGATAATCTGATAGAGACTATCTTTCAACAACGAGACAGCAGTTGAAAAAAAAAAAATATTGATTTTCTTCATTTATTTTTTTTTATTTCACGACAAAAATATATTTTTTTCACTTTACATTTAACTTTTAAGAGTTCAAACATGTCAGTTCCAAATTTACCAGTTATCGAATGACGATGCGCACTGTCATTCGGCAGTATAAATATCAAACACACTTCCGTTCAAATCGTTTTATTCATTTTATTCTATCGATCACATTCGATAGACTTCATAGATCGTTAACACGATGAGCCCCGTGTCGGTCTCTAGGGATTGACGTTGAACTTTTCGTTAGAAAATCTCAAATCATTGGGACTGACAGTTACAAAATAAGGAAATATATGAAAAAAATATCCTCATGCGGGCTGAATGGAAAGCGTAGCAAGAACAATTCGGGGTTCAACATGTTAAACACACTATCAATATATTGATTATTTTTTATTTAACAAACAACACAACAATAATTAATATGGCAGAGCAACGTTTGTCGGGTCAACTAGTAGGTATATATGTCCCTCTATAAATGCTCACTCAGGGATTTTTTTCACATGGCAAACTAGCACATAAAGCCAGCAAATGACGTGTGCATTTGACGATCCTTGTAAATTATTCCGTCCTAATGAAACTGATCAATTACTGCATTGTAAAGGCTTTTATGATCAGCCGCACCGATACTACGGCATAAAAGCCGTCATGTATCTTAATGTTGTTTTCTTCAAATGTAAGAAATTTCACACGCGGAAAAAAATCTGTGCCAATATGGTACTTTTTAACGAAAATCTGTACCCTTTCCAGATAAATCTCTGGAATCTTTACGTGTGGTAACACTGTTAATATGTACATTACCAATGGATCCTTTATGAACGAGTCCACAGGATCTGGAGTGTTCAACGATTTTTTAGCACATCCCACAGTGCTCAGTGTATATTGCTGAATTGGCAGCGGTTCACTGGGCGCTGGACAGCATCGCCTCACGACCTGTTGAATACTATTACATTGTAACGGAAGCTATCCGTACAGTGAGACCGGAAAAGCATTTTGAGTACTTTATCCAGACGCTGTTATGTCATCACCTTTTTCTGGGTCTCTTCACATTGCTCAATTCCGGGTAATGAGAAGGCTGACTCATTAGCAAAGGTGGGTGCGATTGAAGATGACATTTATCAGCGTCAAATCGCCTTCAATGAATTTTATTCTTTAGTCCGTAAAAATGCCGTCGCTAACTGGCAACGCAAGTGGAACGAAGATAAATTGGACCGGTGGTTTCATTGGATTATCCCTAAGGTTAGCCTCAAACCGTGGTTCAAAAGTATGGACTTGAGTCGGGACTTCGCACCTTCCCTCTTCCCGCGCTATTATTTTGTATAAATCTTGTCACCAACAAACTCTGCGTTTGTGGTCAAGGTTAGCACGACATCGAGCATGTTTTTGGTCGTGCGAGATGTATCTTGTTGCCAGATCAAATTAGGAAAACTCCCTTCGGGCCCGAGGGAAACAACCTAATGTACCTAATGTACCAATGTTGTCCAAAGCTTCCTGTACAAATAAACGATTTATATAAACAAAATAAAGGCTTATTTTATTTTATTTTTTTTTTATTTTTATTGTCGTCAATCTAAATTGTAGACCGATACATTCTTAATACTACTTAAAACCACTTACTTAAAACTAAAAATCTAAAGAGAGCTGGCTGGATAATTTATTCGTTTAATTTAAAAGACGATTTTAACAAGTTACAGAATCAATTTTTTTAATTTATTTATTTCGTCAAACCAGCGTAGACTAAATATGCTGCCCAAATATTACAGTGAAATTTAACGATATCTTATGCTATTCAGATAGTTTTTGAGCATTGATCTTGACATAGTTACATCAATTGTTTCACTGTGTTCGTTACAGAGGCTCATCATACGATTAATAGGACTATATTTGGTATAATTCGTTCTTCGATAATCTATGTAAAAAATGTTAGGGTTTCTCAGGTTCCTAATCGGTGCGTAAAAATTCAGGTTTCCTAATATTTCTTCTGAGTCCACTCGTTGTGATATGATATCAATAATAAATAGAATCATGGCAGAGTTCCGACGTTCTTTTAGGCTTTTAATATTGATTAGCATACAGCGTGCTTCATATGGAGGTAAATGATATGAAGACCAACCTAGTTAACGAAGTGCAAATAACAAAAATTGTTTTTGTACAGATTCAATTCTGTCTTCGTGTGAAGTTATGTAGAGGGACCATACAATACTACAGTATTCGAGAATTGATCTGACGTATGTAATATACAATGTTTTTATTGTGTACGGATCGTGGAAATGGTAACTAAAGCGTTTAATGAAGCTCAACATATTATTTGCTCTATGGATGATTGTATTATAATGATCCACGAAGGTTAGTTTCGAATCTAAGATCACACCTAAATCTCTTACTCGTTGACATCTACTGATGGGTTGATTACCCAGTATAACACCATTGTTCAATGGTGTTCTTCTTCTTGTAAAAGTAATCAAAGTGCATTTACTAACATTGAGCTGTAATAAACTCTTCCATATACAGTTTCATATCATCTGCGTAGATAAGTGCCTTAACACTGTTAAGAAAAACGCAAACGTCATTAACAAATAAAATGAACAAAAGTGGCCCCAAATGAGAGCCTTGAGGATCTCCGGATGTAACAAATATTGGTTTTGAAATTTCCCCATTAAATCTTACCATTTGGGTGCGGTCAGTCAAATATGATTCTAGCCATTTCAATAGCTTGACTTCTATCCCTTTTTTTTGAAGTTTAAGAAGGAGTAAAGGTATATCAACACGATCGAAAGCCTTACTAAAGTCAGTGTATAGAGCTTCAACTTGATTACCATTATCCATTGCATTCAAAGTGAATGTGACAAATTCCAGCAAATTTGTTGTTGTTGTTAGTCCTTTTAAAAAACCGTGTTGCTTATTCGTAATTCGTGTCTTTAGTTGTTGAAAAAGTTTTTGGTTTATTATGGCTTCAAAGAGTTTTGGAATGCAAGAAATAATTGCTACTCCACGATAATTTCTTACATCGGATCTATTACCGGATTTGAATATTGGTACAAGAAAAGAGTTTTTCCATATTTTTGGGAACCTTTCTGATTCCAATGATGTATTGAAAAGCCATAAAAGTGGATGAGTTAATTCAGATGTCAAATTTTTTATAAAAACCGGTGGAATTCCGTCAGGACCTGGCTCTTTCGAGATATCGAGCTTATTTATTGCGTCAAAAATTTCAATGTAAGTTAGTTTTCTGACTCCAACATCACATGGAAATTCTGGAAGAAATGCAAGGAAGTCACGATCTCGGTCCTCCTCAGCTGTTACAATATAAACTTCTTGAAAAAATGTTGCAAAGAGGTTGCAAATTTTTTCGATCCCCACGGTATCGTCAAGGTGCATGCGTGATGGAAAACCATTGCTTTTTAATTTTGTTTTTATGTAATTAAAGAAACTTTTCGGGTTAGATTTTATGTCCGACTCTGTTTTTAAGCTGTAATCTTCAGAAGCGCTTTTAACAGTTGAGTTGAGCTGTTCGCAAATGTTCAGATATTTTTGGAGATTAGCGTCAGATTTGTATTTCTTATAAAATTTATTTGCCTTCTGTTTTTTTATTTTTTAGATTCTTGATGCTTTGATTAAACCAAATCGGATATTTTGTGTTCATATTTCTCCTTTTTCGTCCTGATGGTATCTCCTGCTCTATAATTTCATTGATCATCGAGTAAAAAGTCGTCACTGCTACTTCAATGTTTTCCACACTTCTGAATAAATCCTGCCAGTTGATATAGTTAAGCTTACCCTAATTGATTGGTAATTTGCTTTAGTGTAATCAGAGACCTCCTCAAATTCATAATCAAATGGTGTTTGAGTGTTATCTATAAATATAGAATATTCGATAGCTGTGTGGAAAGCTTCATTTTTCCAAAGTGGAGTTAATGATTCGGTCACACAAAAATCTTCGGTCATATTTGTCAACAAGAAATCCAAGAAGCATTTCTGTCGATTCTGAACATTGTTTATTTGATTCAACCCAAGACCGGTTATTTTATCAAAAATAAATTGCAGAGTCTTATTATCACCAACAACTGGAAGCAAGATAAATTCATTTTCAGAATCAGTGATAAAGTCCGCATTTCGTTGATTGAAATCTCCGTATATATGGATTTTTGATTCTGGTGCAAAGGAAGATAAAATATTTTCAGCAACTTCAAATAATTTCTCATAACAACTAAGTTGAGTTGAGGGGGGAAGTAAACAGATGCAAATATATTTGGCACTAACCTGACAAGGCCGGGTGTTCAATATTTCGACAATTTTGCAATATAACTATGTTAGTTATATGTAACCGATTAATGGCGATTGACTTGAGGTTAGTCCATATTACAATGAGTTTTTTATGATTGCAATTTTGCAATCTCCCGATGCTCTGCAGGTGTGGCCGGGGTACTTCCTATTGGGATGCAGCTGACCATTATTCAGTAACACCCTCCTAGTCTGTACTCCATATTTAGCGTGGTGCATCTCGCTCCAGAGTAGAATGGTTGTTGGCCGGTACAATCTTCAGCTCGTATAGAATTGTCACTGGCCGACACAATCAGATGATTGTGGATTATACTCTGGAAAAATAGTCGGATACATATTTGATCAAATGATAATTTAAATTCTATCTTCAGGAAGTGGCAATCGTATGAACAAAGTTGAAGAAAATAGTGAAGGTCGATGCAGCGGCCGTTTAGTTTGGCGTAAAATTGCTCTGTTAATCAAAATAGAGTTACAAACAACACCAGCATTGAAATCAGAACAACACGATTTCTTGTCAGTCAGCTAGAAGTGACATGAACGGTGCATAAAAGGGTATTCATGATATCATTCTTTCGTCATTTCTCTGAAATTTGAAAATGTCTCTATACCTCCATCTACAAGTATTGCCTCCAATTGCTTATGAAATCACGGAAACTAGAAACTACTATCAAACTGAAGGAATTGTAGTGTTGAACGGTGGCGATATACTTCTTATACAAAGATGTGAACATCACGCTAAAGAGAATGCTTACCTTCATGGTGAGACTAATGGGAGAACCTCGAGAATGTCGGGACAATTAGCTACCGTTATTCCAGAATTTTTTGTCAGCATAAATTTCCTCAAATATGTATAACAATAACATGTTCATGATGAATTGAACAAAATGTTGTTAAATGTTGTGTCTCAGATTGTAATAATGTCGACCTGTTGAATCTTATTTGACTGTTGGTACATCGGAGCGCTAGGAATGATTCGCGGGTGAACATCGGTTGGCTGCAGCAAAATAAAAAAAAACATAAGTCGATTCAGTTGCACGCCGCCAAACTGGTCAGCAGCACTCCACGACCTTTCAGTCTCGGATCTGCGTTCGGTACGTACAGGTGTGCTTTTCGGTCTCCGTTGGTCAGTTTAGTTGGACATTTCTGTTCTTTCGAAGCGCGCGTGCAGCATCGAGTTTACTTTTCACTGTTTTATAACACATCTTTTTATGGGATACACTTGCCGAGGTGCAGAGTAGTTGAGAATAGTGGCTGGTGGCAAAGGCAATTAATAATGTAGATTGAAATCAACAAACTTTTATTTTCTTTTAATATTGAGAAATAGCGCAATGTTAACGGCGTGATTTGTAGAAAAAAAGGGAAAATATAACGTGTATATAAACCGTCGAAGCGAATCAGTGTATGAAAGAAAAAAGAAGAAGAATAAAAGTGTGGTGTATATGGTAAAGCATATTTTTTCGGCTCACAAATACATAATACTTGAATTTTAACTATATCAAACGTGAGATAAATTACATAACAATAGTTTAATTCATGAGAAATTGTGTTAGTGTTATAAGTGGACTGTGGAAAATTGGTTTGCCAATTTAGCTTAGCGCTGCGATTGGTTAAGGACAAATACATATACTGAAGGCTTGAAGCAATTGTTGGATTTTGGATAGCAATTTACGGAGCATGAGCCATTATTAAAGTTTGGCTAACCCCAGACAACTGTGCTGACGGCGCGTATTATCGACAGTAATAATATAAAACCAGTAAGTGGAACATTCAAATATTACTTCTTTCCCAGAGTGACTTAGTCAAAATAATCAGTTTGAGTGCACGTGAAAGGTGAATGAAACCTTTCATGTCTTCAATATTCTTGGACACACTCCGCGGTCCCACTGTTCAGTTAAAACTTGACGGCCTTGTGTTGTGATGCAACAGCAGACACACTTAGAGAGCGAATAAGGTTGGAAGATGAAAATGAAATTTTCTGAAAGTGTTGTTCAAGGTGGTTCAATTTTGAAGATGAGAGAAAGACAGCCGAAGATAAAATTACTTTCGTTCGATGCTTCAAAAAATGAATCAATAAACAAATGAGATAAAGTTTTACGAGAAACTGTCGGATGGCTATGATGTTGCAACACAAAATTGATTCTATACTTTAACGTTATGTTCGTATGTAAAGGCAAGTTTTTTATGAGTCCAACCAATCTATGAATCGTCGTGGCGCATTCCTTTTATGATTGTTCTAGGATTAGGAATGAAATGTTTCCTGTCATACCGTGAACATATATGCGAGGTCTGTAATGCGGAATTGGTCAGCGTTGCTGAATTGAACTATGATTATGTAAAGGATATAAATTTCTGACAATTTGGCAATTTGAATTTGATTTATGGTAACTCTGTAGGTTGATCATTATTTAAAATGAATGCCCTTTTTCAACGAAGTATAACTTATGTGGCATCTATGTTTTATTGCTGTTTAGTGAAGACACGCCTGATTATTTTAGAATGGCAAGTTCGAAGATATGCGTGTGCCGGTGCATGCCGATAAAACTCATTTTAACGAAGAACTTTTAACACGAACGCGAATCGAACACGAAACTCCCACCTTGATTCGGATCAATGCAATGGGGCTACAATTTAGAAGAACTGCCAATCACTATCTTCTTCATTCCAGTTAACCGATGGATAGAACTTAGTTTTGAAATTTAATATAATCATCCTTATTCAGTTCTAACATGATCTCATTGTTATATTGAGAAGTTCGCAAAAATTTAAAATCAACTCGCGTGCTCGGTTCGTTTTCCTTCATTTTGACTTTGGCAACTTTAGATGCTATTTCCGCTCTAGTTTCGCCCTTGAGGATCCCCTGTGTGGAGACAATTTCGACAATACATAAAGTCAACCGGGCACCGACGATTGTTTGTTTGCAATCGGCACCTTATATAACGCACACGTAAACGCAATTGATGCTCAATTCTCAGGGCCAGCACCAAATGAAAGACAACGCAATTCGCTGAGTAATTAACATGGCTCAAGCTTCAGCAACGCACCCAAAGCGTATACACTACACGCTACGCTGGTTGTATCAACCCTATCTTAACCGCCATTAGTGTTTATAAACAATCTTAATCGATAAGAGGTGGTTTGTTGTTTAACTTTGTGGTTGACATTAGCGCATTCTTTTTCCCGGTTATTGATTCCTCATAATCTGAGAGAGAAGGAGCTGATACAAATGAAACTAATAAAAAAATACTGGATGGGCGTCGTGCATACTTGGAATTTAAATACGTACGTCGAATGCATCTTGAAATACCTCGCTTGGATGTGAGTGTCAATATTGAAGATTGAAATAATAGCTCCGAATGTAATCCATTATAAACATAAATAGAAATTTTACTTACATTTCAAGTGACAAAACTATTGATTTCCTCTGGAGAATAATACGCATACGATGCGTCAAACAAATGTTAAGCTTTCAAGAATATGAAACGAAATAGCGTCGAAATACAACTAATACACTCAATAAAAAAAATTAGAGGTACAGAGTACGAAGCCGCATTTCTTTATGAACAATCAATGCATAAAGATGGGAAACGCGTAATTTTTAAGCTTTCAAGTTTAAGCTCGAAGTGTGTAGATATAGTGGACAAAAATATCGGGAAAAAATAAAAAATCAATTTCATACTGTTATATCAATGTTTTTGTCGACTAACACAATTTTTTGCTAACTAAGTAGGCTGACCAAACGTACCGTTTTGAACGGGACAGTACCGTTTTTCGACCATTTTGGTTTTCCCGGCTTTTTATAAATTTGTACTATATTTTGAGTATGGATATACTACTGTTATACTACGTTTTATTTGGAAACCCACACTTTAAATTGCTTCTCTCCAGAGATTAGTTAATGACCTTTCGAACATGTATTGGCCTTGTGGAAAGAGACGATCTTTCTGTCATTGAAATTTCTTATAATTTCGATAATTTTATTAGGTTACAGTATACAGATTTTGCATCTGAGACCGATTCATCGCGTGAAACAGTTTCGCTTTTGAAGTTTCTGTTGAGCAAAACCGTTGTGTGTGACATTAGCATTAGGTGAGACTGCTGATTGTTGTGTATTAGAATTTGCGAATGACTTATTTATACCCAATGAGTTATGGACGAACGGGGTTGATTTGCAATATCTCATCTCTCCACAGTGTCTGTAGGAAGGATCACTGCATTTAAATTCCCAGCGAGCGATTTACGTACGCCTCATTCGCAGTGATATATAAAAATTATACCGCACGACTACACCCATACCTTGGAATAGAAACTACGGTTAGGTGAAGACAGAAATGAACAGAACAAATGTATGGGAAAATTCCAACATTTGTAATTTAAACTGTTTGAGAATTAGGGGATTGGATTGTATGACATATCAAACAATTTTTAGAGAATTTTCAATTTGGTGGGTTTTTCTTTCGAGATAACATCAGATCTCGACGTTTCATGCATTTTTAAGTCATTTGGCATCGAAAAAATTTTGGTTTTCCAAATTTGTGCATTTTGAAGTCATTTGGCATGAGCTCTTTCAGGCACCCATAAATCATGTCATGAAATTTGACATGGCCATTTTAACTGCCACCCTAAGGTACATCTAAGAATGTTTGATTTATTGGTTTTTTTGTCTATTTTTTCACACAATAAAATTATTTAAAAAATATGACTTTCTGATGATTCGTTCTGGGCACACGTAACAGTTTTCATTTCTGAACTATTTCGTCAGCCTTTAACTAAGTCAATAAATTTCTAGAAGGTTCCAGTAGGGTTCATCCACACAAAGATATATATGTTGTATTCCATCTTCATGCGTTGATATTTCACGAAATTACGCATTTCAAAAATCACTTGAAAACTTCGGCTTCGCACTCGTTTTTTTTTTCGGCTGTTCAATAAATTTTATCGTTCGATAGGTGTGAAATGTAATGTCTATCTGACAACTCATTCGTATACTAACAGCTATTCAAAGTTCATAAAATGCAGAGGTAATCTCGTTTTAAATGGTGTAGTACTAAGATCAACTCATGAAGTATTTTTACAGAACAGTAGAAAAATGGGTTGTTGAGTTCTAACTTGGTCGAAAAGACATGTACATCAATATAGGTGATGAAAAATCATGTTCGATGAGAAAAAAATACTTCTGCGCATAAAGGGTGGACCGATCAAAAGTTGATCGATGAAAAATGCGTGTATTTTAGTAATATGTTTTATTTAGTCTTATTTTTCTTTCAGTAGTTTGTTAAGAAAGGCAGGCATTCCATGAAGATGGTCTGTAAAACGAGATATACTTTTTTGGGAAACATGAATAGTTTCATGGTCTTGAAGATGCCACCTTTCCCCCTTTCCATTTCCGCTTGTTGACCGATTTTGCCAACTTCGCGTGCGAGAAGCATAAATTTTCGCGATATGCTAGTGAAGTTTTCGAACGTTGCTCGTCTTGCTTGGGTGCCATTTTGAGAACTAAAGAGTGAGAATCAGTGGTGTTGAGTGGGGATTCGCATCCGGTGCGGACGTGTCTGGTTCACCCCTCCCTCTTCGTGGTTTTCGTTATGTTATGGTTATACAAAAAGAAACCTCAAAAATCGGATGAACATTTTTGATTTCATTCGAAACATTACAAACTTATTCAGAATGCACTCTATGGCTACAGCTCATTATCAATTACAATTTCAAATCAATTTCAAAAATATTAAAAATGTACTCTGTGCGACGAAACTTTATCAGTAAAATAAATTCATTATCAGATACAATTGACGTTCAAGATTTTTTCACCACTTGCAAAAATTGTGTTATTACATAGAACACATATTTGCTTCAGAAAAGTTATCTTAATGTTTATTCCAAAGGTGCGTTTAATCCGCCCAAAGCGCCCTTTTCGTTTTACACAAACATAACACGGAGTTTGATACCGTCAATGTCGAATTGCGTGGCAAGGTTGCCACATTTGCACAACCTACTTCACCCCGTGGGGTGTGGACGCCTTGTCGCTGGTATAGTACCGGTCATTGCCAGGAATGTGGGACTTTGACAGCGGAAAATAACGATGCCCTCTTGTTTGAGGGTTCTGTGGGTGTAGAAATGGAAGCAGCAAAATTTTCGGAAGGCGTCACGGATATTCGTACCGTCCTTGTTGTCGAACAGCTTTTTCAGATATTCCTTCTTCTTTTTCGTCATGATCTTCACAGGACGGCCACTACCGGTCTTCCGCTCGACTTTCCTGGATGCCAGAATCTGGTAAACAGTGCTCACCGACACATTTTCGTCCCTAAAGTGGTCTACTACAAACTTTTTTCCTTGGCTTTCACGCGCTTCGAAGAACCGTACAACGTGCTCACGGAGTGCTTGTTGTTTAGAAGCCATCGTTGATCGAACTGACAGCACCCGGGCGAAAAGAAAACGAGCAATCCGTTTCTAGAGAGTCCAGAGAGCAATTCTCTCGGTGAGGAAAAAAATTACGCTCTTTACTTTTTCACAGAAAGGTATTGAAATCATTCTCATTTTTTATTGAACACCCATTACTTACAGAAGCAATTAGATATTTTCGCTGAGTGGTGCGAAATCATCAGAACGGTTTTGAATCAATCGAATTCTTCAGTCATATCCTTCTCGTGGAAGCGTATTTCTATAAATTACGCAATGTGTTATCAAGTCACGTTGAGACCATCAAAGATCTTAATGTCATCCTTGATTCAAAATTAACGCTCAATGAGCACATGTCGTATACAATGATGAAGATCGATCCACGGTCGAATGAAGATTTATTCATTGGCGTTTTAGCTGTAACAGAGCCGGGTTCCAATCGCGTATATGTTACATGTTTATGATTCTATCAAATGTAAATTACACAGTAGTAGCCATTTAGGCGTAAGAATATAAATAAACAAATGGGATAAGAAAAATTACCACTAAAGCATCCAGACTCCTGGATTTCATCTTCCGTATTTCTTTTTTGAAGGAGGTGGAATTCTTCAAAAGACATCTCAGTCACCATGTTGATTGGGTAGAGTGAGTCTTTAACGCTCACATCCTTATGCCTGACTCGGAACCTGCGTTTAGTATTACTTTGGGGAGGAGGCTGTGCTTAAACATTAATTACTCTGTGATTCACATGCTTGCTCTTCGCTTCGCGTCTTCGTTGGAGTTAAGATTATGCCACTATTGAAGTTCACTGCATTACACTGCATTACACGCTTTCTCACTTCTGCACATTTTCTGTACAGTATTTCTCGCATCATATTTTGAGGCCACACGTAAGGACAATGGAAGATTCCGCGGTTTCTTCTGTTTGCTGGTGCTGCCTGAAACAATCGTGACTTGATACATGTTGCGTCAGGTGGAAATTCACTTCATCATGTTTTCTGTCGATTCAATTTGCGATGTTCTAAATTAGCCTATGGGCCCATCGACCTTTAGAGCTGCTGTTCCATTCTTGCTACCACTTTCTCATCAAATCTAAAGCATGCTCTTTTTCTAAATCTGTCCGGGTACACTTGTATCTCGGCTTTGAGAGTTACGTTGGGGATTTTGTCCGGGCAAGATGTATTCTTCAGCTCCTCTGTAGTCAATCTCTTGACCTTATGTTATGGTCGTATGGTGTAGGTGACCAGCTCATCGGAACATACTGCGGGAAGAGACCCTCTATAACACTGCTCAGCTTGTCCGGATACGTTTCTTGGGGAGTCGAGGAATTTTTTAGTTCGCCATTTGCCATGATGCATTGATTTGGTGCTCATGGCAGCATGCTTCAGGTGATTGTCCTGCTGAAATACGAACTATTCTACAAGGCCCGTTTGTATCAGAAAACCCTCCATGTTTTTTTCTTAGAATGTTGTTCTGTCGTCATATCCCGTCGATTTTCACGAAGCTTGCCACTCCACCTCACGAAAAACACCCACGAACCATCACATTTCCTCCTCCATTCTTCACCGTGTCTGTGATATGGCGCTCCGAAGCTCCTCACCCTATCATACACGAGCCCGCCGCATTCGGTTAACACCTTCGTCGCCCATAGCGAGTCGGCCGAGTTTCTTGCGGGGCCCAAATTCAACTGTCGGTGCGCTAGAGAAATAAGCGGGCAACGATAACAATGAATTCGGGTTCGATTCAGGACTACTTTTCTGTTGAATCCGAATGAAATCAACCGACTGCTGATTAGAAAACTTATAAAAATAAGTTTTCAGTCATTTATACAGTGTTGGAAATGAAAATAAAAATGAAATTTAACCGAACGTACTTGCTTTATGTACTATATTCAATCGCGATGAATAATTACAATTTTATTGGAGAATATGGAATATTCTGTTCAATCGATTGCGAAGATTTTGTGAATATATCATACTGAGAACATGTGTCACATTTGTGGGAAAATAATCGTCATAAGCTATATCACATTTGGCAACTCAGATTTTTCACGTAATTCGTTTTCATCGTTGTTTGCGCTTGGTAGTTAAAAACCTAAAAGAAGAAGCAAGTTGCAAGTTTTTTTTTTTGAGATTGAGAATAATGATTGCGCAACGCGGAGAAACCCTTGTTTATTCCAAAAAACAATATGTTTATTATGTTTTTTTTAGACACACGTGTTGCTTCATTCTTAAAATGTTCACCGGACGGCGTAATAGTAAATTTGAAAGCGAGGATATTAGCAACGGCGAAATAAAGGGTGTGTCACATTAAATTGCATCACGGAAAAAACGCTGTGGAAAATTTATTTTTAGGAATTATATCTTCAGCTTTCGCTTATAATCAGATAAGAGTGTATAGATCACGTTGGCCATGCTTCACTGTCAATTTTTCGTAAATTTGGAAAAACGTTGTACAGAACCTTATGGACGGGGTAAAGAGGAAGGTGCGAGCATACGGGCTTGGGCTCGAAGTATGAATAAAAAGAAAATGCCAAAAGTTCTTTAATAGTTTTTATTTTACTGTCTAAAATTTTCAAAAGGATCGGTCTTCTGGGCGAATTTCTACAGCATTTTTTCCGTGATGCAATTTGATGTGACACACCCTTTAGTGCAAAGCGTCAGAAGAAAAGTTTCGATTTCCGATTTGGATATTAAGGAACTATACGCAAGTGATGATCTGGACGATATGTTAGAAGAAGTTACTATAAACGACATAAAGATATTGATTTTTCAACAGTACATTTTAAAATGTGATTTTTCACATTTTTCATAAATAACTGTGTTCTACTAGTCAAGCCCTTTCATTTGAACCCCTTATTAATGGGGTTTTGATAAAATATGTAGTCCGCCATTTTGTTGCGGCCGCCATCTTGGATTTTCAAGATTATAGAATATGCAGTTTTATAACGACAGCAGAGATAAAGGCGTGCTTCAAATTTCAGATCAATCGGTCAACAGGAAGGAGGTTAAATTTCTGTTTATGTGGGACAACCCTGCCGATAAACATACAAACATATTTACGTTTTATATTACAAACATATTTAAGTATCGGATCACCGATACTTGCACAATGATAATGATTTGCTACTCCCAAGCGTCATCCAATATATTCTTTGTGCAATCCTCGGTTCAGGTTAATCATGGAGAGCAACTACGAAGTGTACAGTCTATGTCTAGGACTTTTTTTTCAAAAATATGCCTTTTTTCAAAATTCATAACTTTTGAACTACTAAACCGATTCAGATGATCGTCATATCAAATTAGAGCCAATCAATATTTTTTGAAATAATACTATATCTGCAGAAAATTTGAATTCTGCTCTCGTTATCATTGATCGAATTCGTATTTTATTGTTTTCATAGTCTCGGGACCAAAGGCGCTATATCTTTTTTTGATTTTTTCTGGAAAGCTGAGGATTTTCCACATAACATATGTCGAAACCAGAGAGGAGTTTTTTTTCGTTTTTGAGTTATGACGATGGTTCGAAAAATCAATGATCGATACATAAAATTAGAGCCAATTAGATAGTCTTTTTTGAAAAATATTGAACTTGCGAAAAAAAAATGGATTTTCATTTCGTAATTATAGATTGTATTAGATTTTTATAGTTTACATGGCTTCGGAACCAAGGATGCTATATTTTTTTTTCTCGAAAGCTGAGGTTTTTTTTACATAACAACAAATCAGAGTTATGTTATTTTTCGTTTTTCAATTATGATTTTTCAAAGTTAACATATTTTCAGTTTTCGTTCAATATTTCTATGCGACTAGACTGGATGTATGCGATTAGAATTCAATTAATTGGCAAATGTGTTACTCTTTCAAAAAAAAGGCTAGCTAATTTTATTTAATTTGATATATCGATCATCTGAATCGGTCCAGTAGTTCCAATGTAATACTTTTTTGAACAAAGTCATTTTTGGGAAGAAAGTGAAAACTTATTTTTGGACCATCGGCTGACTTTGAAAAAACATAACTCAAAAACGAAAAAAACGCCTCTCTGGTTTCAACATATGTTATGCGAAAAATCCTCGGCTTTTCAGAAAAAATATATAAAATATAGCGCCCTTGGTCCCGAGACTATGAAAACAATAAACAACGAATACAATCAATAATAACGAGAACAGAATTCAAATTTTCTGCAAGTCTAGTATTAAAAGAAGTTCTTAAAAAGACCAGGTGATTGGCTTTAATTTGATATGTCGTTCATTTGAATCGGTTTAGTAGTTCAAAAGTTATGATTTTTTGAAAAAAGTTATTTTTAGAAAAAAGCGGAAAAAGTTGGTTTTTCGGACAACCCTAAAATGGAAATGGTCACCCTACTGAAAAAAATAAAAAATACGGGCTAATGTTTTGCGATAAAGAACTAAACTACCAATTTTCATGGAAATCTGAGAACCACTATATCGGTTTGGCATGGAATGGCTGTATATTAGGGTGCCAATGAATGTATGGGAAAAAATCGACCCTGAAATTTCACAAAGTTACCCTATACAAAATGTTCACCACCTCGAAAATAACGCCCTTTGCCGAATTTCAGCTCAATCGGACTGAAGGGAGAGTGGCGCAAAGCGGTCAAAGTTTGAGTTTTTTGAAAATCGAAAAATCACCCAAGGGGGGTTTTCGAAAAAAAAAATTGATGCTAAATGTCTTAAAATTGCGTGAAACTTCGAGATCTAGTTTCATCTCGAAAAAAAAAATTGTCAAAAATCGACACACTGGAACTTAGTTTTTTTTTCAGAAGGCGAACCGAAACTTTTTTTTTAAAACCTCGATTTTCGGTGATTTTTCGTTTAAAAAAAAAAATCTAATTTTAACGTTTGTGACACCAGTAAGTGAAGTCCGAATGAGCTAATATTTTGCATAGGGCATATTATCGTGCAAATCAACATTTTATAGCACGTTCCGAATGAAAAATCGAGATAACTATTTTAATTGGCACCCAAAACCATACTTTTCGTTTCGTACTCCTGAAAAAAAGTTCCTGAATGCCGATTTTTGATAATTTTTTTTTCGAAATGACATTAGATCTCGACGTTTCATGCAATTTTAAGACATTTTTTTTTCGCATCAAAAAAAGTTTTCCGAAAACCCACGATTGTGCCCTCTCCCTTAAGTCCGATTGAGCTGATATTTTGCATAGGGTGTAACTTTTTGAATATCGAGATGGTCATTTACATTGGCACCCTACTGTATATGTATAAATTACCGAATTGAAATGAAATTATTTGAATACATAAATTAATCTATTTTGAAGCTTCATAATTTTGGTAATTTTGTAAAAATATGCTTGGCTTCAGGTATTGCAAATAATAATAATAATAATAAAATAAATAATGAGGAATACAATCGATATAACATTTACTAGAAGAATAGACTAAAATTCAACCGTATACTTCAAATAAAAAGAACAATATAAAAGCGAAAGTAGTGGCAATACAAGCTAATTGGTGTGATGATCATCAACAAAAGAATGAAAAATGTTATTTAAATACTTTTCATTGAGAAAATTAAGTTAAGTGTCAATGACAATACAATAACTGAATCACCGAATAACTGAACAATATGTATTCACGTAGTATTCACGTTGAATAATATTTCTTTAAAGTACCGGGAAATAGCAATTTTTTATGGAAATATGAGACTCAAATCATATATTTAGATATCATCGTAACAAACGAACATGCACAATAAACTCTATTCTCAATTTTTGTGGTTAATTAGGCGATCAATTCCGATTCTACTGTTCAGCACCAGCCATATATTTGAGTTATGGATCATTAAATAGTATGAATGTGCAAAGAATATTTGGATGTTGATAAAATTCACGCAACAATGCAGAACTGATGGCTGTATTATTTTATGTTGTAATCATCATTACCAACATGTATGACGACCGTCTGGGGAATGAATTTTGTTATTATATCAATCATTAACGATATATTTCAGAGGAGTTATGTTGAATTTTGCATGTTGTTGCAATTTGGGGTCGTAGAATATCAACGACACATCGCCTCCAAGATCCTGACAGCCACTTCTAACTTGGTAGATGACGCTTATGATGTTTCCAAAACAAAGTACTGTTCCATCTGAACGCACGCTATGTATAATGCAATTTTGCAACAATTAATAGAGGCAATTAAATTATCACTTCACAAATTGTCTGTTGTAACATGGCATGCACTTTTTTGAAGGCCACACATACAACTTTCAGACGTTATTTCACGATACGGTAAAAGTAGGTTAACAGCATTGGTTCCAAGCATCAATTCCTTCATTAAGCCGGTTTCTGCTCCTAGTCATGTGGTGTGTGTATTTTGATCGGGTTGCATGTGGACGGTTCGCTCAATGTGTATGGTGCCGAGTTGAAGCATTAGGTCGGTGTTGATGTGTTGACTCAGAGTCTTAAAAAGTGCACAAGTCAGCGTCAGCTCGTTTGACCACAGCTGTCGAATCAGTTATGGTCACATTAAAAGTGCTCAGGTAGCGAAAACAATGACCACTAAGCCTAGCATAAGCTTTACATTTTATTTTCATTGGTTAAATAATCAAGGTCGAATCATGAGCATGGTTCGGATTTTTTTTGCATTTTGTACGATACTTTTATTCCACCAAATAAAAGCATGTGTGCTTTTCTCAGAATAGCGAAATCAAAGGTTTATCGGCATTTTTCGCGTTGTATAATTCCTTCCTGAAATATCAATGAAAGTGAACATTTAATCTCGTCTAGTACGTAATAATTGTTCTCTTCTTGCAAAATAACGGTTGAACGTAGGAAAAAAAAGGTTCGACAAAAAATTGTTTCGCTCCACCCATCCGGACACGAAAATCTTGTTGATGTTTAAAATGCGTTGCATTTTTTATAGCACAATGTAACAGGTACATACACTTCGTTTCAAAACTATAGAACCACTCATTTTTTCTGAGTTTCAAGAGATATGTAAGAAATCGGTTGAATTGAAGTATACAGTGTAGGTTATAATAACTATTTTCATTTATAAGACTGTCCATTTGAACTTTATTGTTGTGTCCAGGCGCGAAACATTCAAAAAACTAAAATCCACTTGAATAGAATTACTTCATACTGGAAGGACTTACGGAACGTGCCATGCTATTTTCAACTCGTAACTTTGCATGCAGTAGTTTGATGGTTTGAGGGAAATATTTTCTAAAAGGCCTGGTTTAGATAGCTTACCATCGACACGAATCTCTGTAAACTCAGAAAAATGGAGTGGTTCTATAGTTGTGAGCGCAGTGTATTAGTAGGACATTATCAAATTAGGATCATTATTGATTATTTTTTTAATCTTTGCTTATTTTACGTCGGTATTTTTCCGCCACGTTTAGATACCTGAGAGGTGACTCCGCCACCTGTTTCCTACTTATCAGACTCAACAACTCATGAGCCGGAGCAACAGCTTCACTTCCTTCCGAAGGGAAACTTAACCAGATATTTTTCGTCCCAGATAATTCTAAGCAGGGCTCGGCGTAGTCATAGTCAACTGAGGATAGTCAGCTGACTATTCGACTGACTATATCCTTATTCAGTTGGAAATAACTTCACGCAGTTTCTCCGCCAAAACGACTAAACAGTCAGTCGGGCGTTTAGTCGCATTCCCCCTCTACGACTCGACTATCTCATTTCATTCTTCCCCGTCAATTTGTCTTCATTGCATTTTGGAGTAACTTCCCCCAAAATGAATTCGTTCCTCTCTCTCTTCCATGTATTACGTATGCATGCATCGATGTTTGAGTGCAACGTGGTTTGACATACGCTACAGGTGAGCTAGATTTTCTTGTATCGTACACGAAAATTACCCACACGTATGCAGTGTGTGTGCGTTATTTTGCACGCTATTTACAAATACTAACGCGAGGACCTTTATAGCATACCTGATAACTGTCTATGTTCGATGGTTTGAGTTGACGATGGGTAGACAATAAACCGTCCATTAATGGGGTAGCTACTTTTTTGCACCAGAAATCCAGTTTTCATTCCTCTTATATGGATGTGAAAATAAAATTGCATACGCGGGTAACAATTTCGTTCCTAGGGGGTAGAAATGTGGATTGAAGTCATTCAACTGAAGCAGATTTGTATTCATTAGTCGCGTCAGTGAGAATAACCACTGACTGGAATAGTTTATCAGTCATCCTCGATAGTCAACGCTAGTCAATCCACTTTTGGATGACGGCGACTGCCGAAGCAGTTCTAATCGAAGCGAAGCTGATAAGAGTAGAGTCGGTCTTCATTTTTCACCATCGAAGATTGCAGGCCCTGATCTTAACAATGCCCGTTGCGATTGAACCCAGGCCGGCCGGGTTATGAGGCTGTTACGCTAACCACACAACCACTGGCGCCGTCAATTATTGATTATTGTTAGACTATTATTTTATTCTTCCTGCTTACCATAGGCTATTGCTCGAACATTTCTTCATACACAGTCCACCATTTTTCGCACAAGCCATGTTCCCATTTGTTTGGCTGCCAGATTTTATTTCAGCTTGGATTCTCTCAGCTCAGTTGCAGTTCCACTCTTTTTCTTCAGTATGTGCTGAAGAATTGACCAGTGTTCTCAATTGGCCTTAGTTTCGAAGCATTGGCCGGATCCATCTCCTCGCGACACTGTATTAGTAACAGTTTGGCAAGTTCTGTCGGAATGGGCAATCCACCTTATGCTACTCGATAAAAAGTAATCTATCCGTAGGCATTTCGTTTCAAGTATGGAAAATTTAACTTTTCAGTCCACAACTGCAAATTGCTTGTCGGACAAGAAACATTTTGGGGAATTTCGTTTTCTTCTTGATTTTAAATTCTTTCAGGGAACTCTTTCAATCAACCGAGGTATAACATTACGTTTACGTTTCGTCGTCCATAACCACGCAATCATTTTTTTCCGCATCCCGGTCCGGTACAATCTCTGGTTTTTGGACGTAGGATTACGATGACGTGATTACGTGTTCCGCTTGAAAAATCTCATTTCTTTCGCATGTGTTGCACAATCCACTAGCTCTTCCGGTCTATCACTTCCGGAATTCCGGCCGATGGTCAGACTACTCCCCGAATCGTTTCAGATCGTCGAATACCACGAATTTCGAGAACTAAAAAAAAATTCTCTCGAACGGATAGACCGGGATTTTTGTTTCGAGCGTGTGAATCGAGCGCACTTGCTTGGGTGGAGTAATGTTGTAAGCAAATGAACTGAAAATCCTGGAAACCAACCACAGATTCATACCTATAGTGAATCAATACACTCTTAGCTAGAATCAGTAAAATTTTAAAACAAAATACTCAGAAAATGACTATACATTTCAAAATATTTCCAAAAACTCGTCACATCAAAATGGAATTACGAGATGCGTGAATCGTAGTCTAACGGGTTAACTCAACTATGCGGATAGAAAATATCTCTGATAAAATCAGTTTCCTGGCATTACGATCCATTGTCTCGTTGTTGAACAGCACTGTGCTAAGATAAATCTCCGTTATGTTCGAAGGTTGCAATTTTTGGCCGAAATGAGTTGATCAAAACGATACTAAGGGAGATTTACTTTTTTGTAGTGACTTCGAAACCAAACCTGATTCAGTTCCAAGACAATCTTTAAGCATTGTGATAAAGATAGGAAACTAGCGATGGAATTGGGGTTATTTTTCAAGAAGTTTTGCATTATCTATATACATAAAAATGGATTTCTGTCTGTCTGTCTGATTCTTATGGACTCGGAAACTACTGAACCGATCGACATGAAAATTGGTATGTATGGGTTTTTGGGGCCGGGGAAGGTTTTCGTGATAGTTCGTGACCCCTCCCCCTCTGCCATACAAATGAAACACAAATTTCTACATTACTCGAGAATTATTCAAGAAAACGAAACCAAATTTGGCATGTGGAGGTTTTAGGGCGCAATAAATGATTTTACGGTGCTTAGATACTCCCCCCCCTCTCCTAAGGGGGGGGGGGGGTTCTGCCATACAAATGAAACACAAATTTCTGCATTACTCGAGAATTAATCAAGCAAATGAAACCAAATTAGGCATATTGAGGTTTTAAGGTGCAACAAATGTTTCTATGGTGGTTAGACACTCCACCCTTCTCTCTAACGGGGCTGCCATACAAATGAATGGTGAATGGACACTCCTCCCACCTCTTTAAGGGGAGAAGAGAGAAGGGGTATGTCTTTATTCTATCATATTTGCTGTATCAAACATTTATTCCATGTCACGGTGCTGCCATACAAATGAATGGTGAATGGACACTCCTCCCCCCTTTCTAATGGGAGAAGAGAGGTGGGGTCTGTCTTTATTCTATCATATTTTCTGTATCAAACATTTATTCCATGTAACGGAGAAACATGTTATTTGCCAGTGGTTGAAAAATCTGGAACGGGAATTGTGTCTGAAAATAATCTGGTATTAAAGGGTGTGTCACATCAAATTGCATCATGGAAAAAACGCTGTAGAAATTTAATTTTTAGGAATTATATCTTCAGCTTTCGCTTATAATTAGATAAGAGTGTATAGATAACGTTGACCATGCTTCACTGTCAATTTTTCGTAAATTTGGAAAAATGTTGTCGAACGAAAAAGAACGTCGTGAATTAATCCTGCGCACTCATTTCGAGAATTCGGAGTTGTCACATCGGGACGTCGGTAAGATGCTGGGAATCGTCCAATCCACGGTCAGCAGAGTACTAAAACGATACTTCGAGAACCTAACCATCGACCGGAAGGTGAAGAACGGCAAAAATGGATGCTCCGTCAGTGAAAAAGATCACATACGCGTAGTTAAGCAGTTTAGACGTGATCCGAGAAGTTCGGTCCTGGATGTCGCCAATAAGCTGAATTTGTCAAGTTCATTCGTCCAGCGGACCAAGCAGCGGGAGGGCATGCGTACATACAAGGTTCAGAAGGCTCCTAACCGCGACAAAAGGCAAAACATGGTGGGGAAGAAGCGAGCCCGGAAGCTGTACACCGAAATGCTGACGAAGCCGCATTGCCTGGTAATGGACGACGAAACCTACGTCGAAGCGGACTTTCGTCAGCTGCCGGGTCTGTTGTTTTTCTCCGCAAAGGACAAATTCAGCGTTCCGGAGGAGATTCGCAAGCAGAAACTATCCAAGTTTGCCAAACAGTACATGGTGTGGCAAGCGATCTGCTCTTGCGGAAAGCGGAGCGCCCCCTTCGTGATGACCGGCACGGTAAACGGGCAGGTTTACCTTAAGGAGTGCCTACAGAAGCGCTTACTACCACTATTGAAGCAGCACGAGGGCCCGACCATCTTCTGGCCGGATCTCGCTTCTTGCCACTATTCAAAGGACGTGTTGGAGTGGTACGAAGCCAACGGGGTCATCTTCGTGCCAAAGGAAATGAACCCGCCCAACGCGCCGGAGCTTCGCCCAATAGAGAAATATTGGGCGATTAAGAAGCAGGCCCTTCGGAAGAACCCAAAAGTTGTCAAATCGGAGGCGGACTTCAAGAGAAAATGGATTTCTGTTCAAAAAAAAACTACAACCTGACGTTGTACAGAACCTTATGGACGGGGTAAAGAGGAAGGTGCGAGCATGCGGGCTTGGGCTAGAAGTATGAATAAAAAGAAAATGCCAAAAGTTGTTTAATAGTTTTTATTGTACTGTCTAAAATTTTCAAAAGGATCGGTCTACTGGGCGAATTTCTACAGCGTTTTTTCCGTGATGCAATTTGATGTGACACACCCTTTAAATGACAATATTGTTTTATTTTTCTTACAAGCGTTCTCGTTATATTCATCCATTCCGTCCAGCACAAATCAGTTCAGCAGGACTCGTCCGTTCGCAAATAGTTCGCCCGCAAACACTTCGTTCTCAAACAGTTCGTTCCCAAACAGTTCACTCTCAATCAGTTCTTTCCCATACAGTTCACTCACAAACAGTTCGTTCTGAACTAGTTCGTTCATAAACAGTTCACTCTTAATCAGTTCGCTCTCAAACAGTTCACTCGCAAACCGTTCTTTCGGAATCAGTTCGTGGGGAGAACTCAGGGTACGTTTATGAAAAGGTAGTCTGGACTGACTAGTGCATCAGTAACAGTGAGGCTGTGACGTGTTAGCTTTGCAAGTATCATGGAGCGGTATAATGAATTCGTCTAAATAAGTTCATTTCTTTTGTATTTTAGCTAAATGTATACATTTATTCATTGCTGCGTAAAGATAATCTATTTAGATCAAAACCTAGGGGAAATTGTGGTTTGGTAATTCATAGTTTAGCTTGCTGAAGCTCTCTGTAGCTCTCCGATACCTGCTACTGCGGTGCTCGAATTAAGCTTTCAGAACTAGCAGAATCACTAGGTTTTTCATTAGAGATGTTGATAGTGCTGCTCCCGATTTCATTTGTTGGAATATCCCTCTCGGGATAGTTATGTTTCGTCCCATTAGAAAACTAGACCAACTCCGCGGACTGTGATCTCTGATAATCGTTCGATTAATCGATTAATCGAATACTTCCAAGAGAAATCGATTATTAATCGAACGAATACTGCGCAACCAATAATCGAAGCGAACGGATAATTTACGTCGAGTAATCGATCCAAACCCAGAGAAAAAAAACGTACGGCTGCTGCAGTTTTATCCTGAAAATCAATCATTGATTTTGACGTTCCCCTAAACTCGTAAACAAAGCTTAACGCCATCAACGCTTCGTTTGTGAGTTAAGGGAGTGTAAAAGATAATAATTGATTTTCAGGCGGAACGAACACTTTTTTGATTCCAGATGGCTCTCTAGCAAATGAAAAATATTAAAGGGTGTGTCACATCAAATTGCATCACGGAAAAAACGCTGTAGAAATTTAATTTTTAGGAATTATATCTTCTGCTTTCGCTTATAATCGAATAAGAGTGTATAGATCACGTTGGCCATGCTTCACTGTCAATTTTTCGTAAATTTGGAAAAATGTCGTCGAACGAAAAAGAGCGTCGTGAATTAATCCTGTGCACTCATTTCGAGAATCCGGAGTTGTCACATCGGGACATCGGTAAGATGCTGGGAATCGTCCAATCCACGGTCAGCAGAGTACTAAAACGATACTTCGAGAACCTAACCATCGACCGGAAGGTGAAGAACGGCAACAATGAATGCTCCGTCAGTGAAAAAGATCACAAGCGCGTAGTTAAGCAGTTTAGACGTGATCCGAGAAGTTCGGTCCGGGATGTCGCCAATAAGCTGAATTTGTCAAATTCATTCGTCCAGCGGACCAAGCAGCGGGAGGGCCTGCGTACATACAAGGTTCAGAGGGCTCCTAACCACGACGAAAGGCAAAACATGGTGGGGAAGACGCGAGCCCGGAAGCTGTACACCGAAATGCTGACGAAGCCGCATTGCCTGGTAATGGACGACGAAACCTACGTCAAAGCGGACTTTCGTCAACTGCCGGGCCTGTTGTTCTTCTCCGCAGAGGACAAATTCAGCGTTCCGGAGGATATTCGCAAACAGAAACTATCCAAGTTTGCCAAAAAGTACATGGTGTTGCAAGCGATCTGCTCTTGCGGAAAGCGGAGCGCCCCCTTCGTGATGACCGGCACGGTAAACGGGCACGTTTACCTTAAGGAGTGCCTACAGAAGCGCTTACTACCACTATTGAAGCAGCACGAGGGCCCGACCATCTTCTGGCCGGATCTCGCTTCTTGCCACTATTCAAAGGACGTGTTGGAGTGGTACGAAGCCAACGGGGTCATCTTCGTGCCAAAGGAAATGAACCCGCCCAACGCGCCGGAGCTTCGCCCAATAGAGAAATATTGGGCGAGTATGAAGCAGGCCCTCCGGAAGAACCCAAAAGTTGTCAAATCGGAGGCGGACTTCAAGAGAAAATGGATTTCTGTTAAAAAAAAAAAAACTACAACCTGACGTTGTACAGAACCTTATGGACGGGGTAAAGAGGAAGGTGCGAGCATGCGGGCTTGGGCTCGAAGTATGAATAAAAAGAAAATGCCAAAAGTTGTTTAATAGTTTTTATTTTACTGTCTAAAATTTTCAAAAGGATCGGTCTACTGGGCGAATTTCTACAGCGTTTTTTCCGTGATGCAATTTGATGTGACACACCCTTTAGTCTTACTAATTATTCCTCTCAGTGTAACGATTAAACTATTAATCGATTATTTGGGGCGATTAATCGTATCGAATAACAAACTGCTGAAAAGTATTCGATTAGCTGATGAACGATTAATTTCAAATCGGGGATCACTATCCGCGGATGTTATGGATGATTTATGATTTTTTATTATTGCTTGATGTCAATCAAGACCTTTCGGCGAGCCGTCCGTTTTGATTTCCCGAGGCATGAGAATCGTTAGCCTTTCGGACAGTAGGAACAGCTAAAAATAGACATTTTTGTGTAATAATTGTAACTGAGGGGCTCAGAATGCAAGGGGTGTGACTTGATCGATTTCTCTTCATCAACATTTTATTTAGTTAATAACTCAACTGCAAAAACGTTCCAATTTAAGTTTCCTATAGAATCCGATAGATGAGGTTCTGACCTATCTTCCACATTGTCAAATACAGCTGGGAATGTATTTGCAGCTAAGGTATGACCAAAAGAGAGAGTCGATGTAGAGAAATCGATCAAATCACTTACACCCCTTTCATTCTAAGCCCCTCAACTATAATATGGATTTGTTCAAATTTACCTGTTTGTATCAGTTTTTGACGATATTGTACTTCCAAGCCATCGATATGAATGAAACAATCTGGACTGAAGTGAAGCGAGCAAATGTACATGTGTTTAGTATTGCTGTTTAGCTCCTGTCCAAAGAATCGAAGCCATTTCTTCCGAATAGTCACATCCCTTGGGGATCGATGGAATGATAATTTGTGGGATATGTTTTCATAATTCGAGTTGGACTCGAGCTCGGGTATCAATGGCTAAACATATACGCATCCGGGTGCCACATATCGAGCCATAGAGTTATCTGAAAATAGAAATATTTTATATATATATTCCTTCGCAGTCGGGCAGCCGTAAAAATAGCACTTTAAACAGCAACACAGAAACAACACATCCTGGGTACAATTTCCGTTATTTTAAATTTAATGGTTCACTAACTCCTCTATCTCACGTATTATTGACATATTTTCAAATAAAATGTAGCGAAACACGTAATATTCGCAACAAAAAAAAAACACTTGTTATGAATTGAATTGCGATCGCTGCTTTCCGTCAAAGCTAAGATGTCATAGTTGAGAGTGTATAAGTGAATCGTGTCGGACACACTTCGAGTCCAGGATACCTTCTTATAAACGTACCCTGGGGAGAACTACCGTTCTTTGAAAAAAACAGGAAGTGGGTTATATCTATGGTATAACCGTAAGGGTGACGTAGGACTATCGTTGATTTAGAGATCATTTGTTTGAAGTTGAATCTAAATCCATTCTGAATGAATGAATAAATGAATATTTGGGAGACTTCGAAAACGAGAGCGTTACGTTGGAGGCACAAGGTTTTATGCATCCAATATAGGATACGAAAAACCTTGTTCTGAAGAATAATCTTCAGAAGCTAACCTGCTAACCGTACTTGATTGACAAATCACAAACCCAAATGTATTATATGGATATTTTAGGGATAGAAAACATTAAAATAAACTCTTTCACATGAATGTAATTTTAAATTCCCAGAGGAACTGGCAGATTATTTTCAGTAACGATTAGATATTTCCACATTTTCCTCGATACTGGAAGCCCACCAGTAGTTAATACTAACTCGATAACCACCTGTTAATAGTAATTGATTGAAAAATATTTGGTCACAGTGTTACATGAATAGAAAACATTCAAATAAACTCTTTCACATGAATGTATTTTTAAATTCCCAGAGGAACTGGCTGATTATTTCCCAGCAATGATTAGATCTTTCCGGAACTTTCTCGATGCTGAATGGCATCCAAACGGAAAGAATTCTGCGCGTGTATGTGTCGATCCTTCGCCGTCCACCTCCTCCAGCACGTTAGGCAACGATGTTTTCTTGTCGATGTCCTCACGAAAAATGAATGTGTCTCACCACCAGAATATCGCTTAAGTATGCTTTTTGTGTGTGATTGAATCGAGAGAAGGTGTGGTTTACGATGGCAATTTGGAAGGCAAACTAGAGGGGAATGAACTCTCTGAGCTCGGAACTTTCGGTGACTGAGCAATAATCGATTGCGGGCGCATACAATATTGGATACGGAAATATCCTACTGATGGGGAAGAATAATCTTCTGAAGCTATCCTGTTAATTGCGATTGATTGAAAAACCACAAAAAATGTATTTGGTCACAGTGTTACATGGATAGAATACATTCAATTAAACTCTTTCACATGAATATATTTTGAAAATTCCCAAAGGAACTGGCAGATTATTTTCAGTAACGATTAGATATTTCCACATTTTCCTCGATACTGGAAGCCCACCAGTGGTTAATGCCAACTCGATAACCACCTGTTAATAGCACTTGATTGAAACATATTTGGTCACAGTTTAACATGGATAGAAAACATTCAATTAAACTCTTTCACATGAATATATTTTGAAAATTCCCAGAGGAACTGGCAGATTATTTTCAGTAACGATTAGATATTTCCACATTTTCCTCGATACTGAAAGCCCACCAGTGGTTAATGCCAACTCGATAACCACCTGTTAATAGCCGCTCGTGTATGTGTGTGTAGCGATGTCTTCCCAGGGAACCGTTTGTGACATCACTCTCCTCCTGATAGATTCCCTTCTGGCCTAGGGTGCACAAACAGGCTCTTGGTGACACCGTTCATCCGCGCTTTCATGATAAATAAAGAGCTTCACCGCAACAGCGACAACATGTTCAATTAGAACTGAGTCGCTGTTCAATTAGAACTGAGTGGATTTCCGAGCGCCGCTCGCTTATATACCGATTGGTGATTTCAATAGCCTGTTTTGAAAGCAATTTTAAGACTATTGAAACAAGTTTTTGGATCAAAAAGTAACAAGTATATAACGCGTAGACATTTTATCTTTCGAATGAAGTGTTTATCATACCATTTCGTTCAGTTGTTTAGGAGCTATTAACGCTCAAAATCTCGGTCTCCGGCGTAACGCTTTCGTTTTCGAAACTTTGATTTTACACCCCGGTATAGAAATGAAAGACGTAGTCCTACGTCAAAAACGGCCGTTCGTTCACTCTTTTTTGCCGAACTAGTTCTTTCGTACCCTTCGTGAACGGTTTGCCCCTCTCTAGTTTCAACGAAACCGTGAAGTCTAAGAGCCCCCGCTGACTGCAGACTGATTTGTCGACCGATAGTTTGTTCGGCTTCCTAATCAGTACGGAGAGGTATGCATGTGCGCACATTACGCCGATTCAGTTGGGTCGGTTTTTGCACCAGAAGGCTGACCCGACCAAACTGTTGGATGACAGAAAGTCGTAGTACGGGGGCAGTAACACTCCGCGCGCGTCACACTTGATTTATTCGATGAAAAAAAATTCTTTTAATGGACCCGTTGTTTTACCTCCAAGATAATACAATTTAACGCTGTTGGACTATTTCTTATGGAGATATGTGAAGCCTTCGGTCTACTCCGATAAGTAGTTGCAGGAAAAATAATCAAGAAAAGTTTTTCCTGATAGTAAAATCATAATCAAATGAAATGGCAAAGAATTATTATTCGAATGAAGCAAATAACCCTCCTGTACTCGCGTGCAAAATCATAACACGTATACTCGCGCACGGTGTCACAGACCGAAAATTGAACTTCTCTGTAATGTTGCCGTTGTGTATTTTTCATTGAATGAATGAATCAACTCCAAAAAATATGGTTTCTTCGTCTCTATTATGTTTTAATAGTCATCTAATTCAGCTTCCTCACAATAGAGTAATTTTTAATTTTTTTTTTTAGTAATTTTCTCACTGTTATTAATAAAAAGTACGCAACTGAATATAATTCATGAAAGTATAAAGAGCTACAAAAAACATAAAAACGTATTAATCGATTGTGGTTTCATTGTAGTAATAATCAGAACATAGTATAACTGCATGCTCGAAACAAACATATTTTTTACATTTCATGCAGTTGTTGCGTGTTTTTCGGGTCTTTTATCGAAGAGAAGAATGTATAACGACCTTCTAGATAATTACCAGATGATAAAGGTTCTGGAATATAAAGTTTGCATATTTCTAATATTCTTTGTCTCTTGTTTCTTGGTAAACTAAGAATAAATGCCTTTTTTTATATGGGGCATAAAAAGATGATATAAAAAGAATTCATCAGTGCACCCGTGGCCGAGTGGTTAGCGTCTCACATTATCATGCCGGGTGTTCGGGTTCGATTCCCGTTCTGGCCGGGGGATTTTTCGTCAAAGAAATTTCCTTCGACTTGCACTGTGGTCATGCGTATTCAAGAGCTTGCCCCTCGGAATACATTCAAGGCGTGTTATTTGGCTTAAGAAATCTCGACCAAGTATTAATAAATGACGCTAGTTAATGCATACGTTGAGACGGCAAAAGTTCCACAAGGGAACGTTAACGCCATTCAAGAAGAAGATAAAAATAGTTTCTAGGAACTTCATTTTATTTTTCTTGTTTTCTTGTCGATATTGTCCATTATTAAAAAAAATTTCCCCGAAACTGTAACTGTTAAAAATTACCATAAGCTACCGACCAGTTTATAGTTTATTGTTTACAGTTCTACCACAAGTGAAATTCTTTCACAAGTGTGTATATGTATAACCGTTATA
The DNA here is from genome assembly GCF_029784135.1 of Toxorhynchites rutilus septentrionalis. Classification (NCBI taxonomy): domain Eukaryota; kingdom Metazoa; phylum Arthropoda; class Insecta; order Diptera; family Culicidae; genus Toxorhynchites; species Toxorhynchites rutilus. The sequence continues at coordinate 87,910,226 of NC_073744.1, forward strand.
TTTAGCGAATAATTATACGGAAGTCAAACATTTATATTTTGCTTTTGAACGTATGAATCTAACGACGAATATATCGACGAATAGTTAATATATGGATCCATTCAATCCAGTTACAAAAAGGACTCAAATAAGAATAGTCCGGTAATGATCATATGCATTATATTCAATAAATATTCCACGCCACTAACATTAATTGATACATTTCATTCAACAATATTCTAGAATATGAAAAAATATACTTGTCCTCCTATACTCGCGTCGGTGTGTCAGACCGAAAGTTTTAAAAAAGTGACACACGCCCCCTTTGTACCAACACATGCGATACGCTACAAGATGACGAACGACGAATAACGAAGCTAGAGAGAACCGCAAAGTCGTAGTGTTGATATTTTCTGAGAAATGAGCGAATTATTGATTTCTCGGTCTGACAGACCAATGCGCGATTCGTTCTTGTTTTTGAAGTGACTTTAACCCAAAGGTCATTCGTCCCTAAAACCAATGCGCGAGTATAGGAGTGTTAACAACATTGATCTATGTTTTATTTCAATTTGAAGTTCTATGTCTCTATAAAACGGTTGTGTCCCATTCACCCAAATACCATTCACCCGAAACACGTTTACCCGATACACATTTACCCGAATGTAACACATAACCGAATGGACATTTACCCGAATGCAACAAATACCCGAATGTAAAAAATGCCCGAATGTAACAAATACCCGAATGCGACATTTACCTGAATGCAACATTTTCTCGAATGCAACATTTATCCGAATGCAACATATACCCGAATGGAATGTTTACCCGAATGAGAGAAAGGATTCCGACAAATCTTGAGTTTCGTCGAATCTCCTGTTGATAAATAAGACAATATGAAAAAGTAACAAAAATAGGAAGTGAAATGAAAAATTGTAATAAGGAAATTTGAAAATGATTTTGAAGACTTCGCGGTGTTATTTTAAAAAAATAGTGTAAATAATAAGTGAATATTTTTATTTTATTTTTATTTTATTTGCAATTATTATTTTTAATTCCTAAGAATGGTATCAAAACTCCGGATACTACTTTACTCACTAGTCACTGGTCTGGCGCAACATAACATCCGACATGCGCATAACGCGCTGTACTTGTTGGTGGATTTCTCCGAGACTGGGCCGCAGTGAAAAGGTTAACATAAAAAATATAAAGCTAAATGCCATAACTATGTGAAAAGAATTGATAAAAAAATTGTACTCATCTATCACAGCACAATTTTTATCAGGAATTTATTATTTCGCGATGAAAACTATTTTGAGGTCAACGTAATGGGGGCGAAGTCCCCATTCAACGAGGATAAGGAATCGAGGCGGCATCGAGCCGCCGAGGTGGCGCAATCCGAGTCGGCCGCCGACCCGCCGTCGGAAGCGGCGGCCTCTCTAGCGTTGGTGACCAACTCAGATTATACCAGCTTGTCGGCTTGAGGCCGCCTCGGTTCCTCATCCTCGTTAGATGGGGACTTGGCCCCCCATTACAGTGATCTCAGAATAAATTTTATTGCGAAAAAATAAATTCACATTTAAAATTACACTTCAGTGCCGTAATACGTATGTCCCAACATTTTCAGCTTTCTTTTAAGTGAACGGGCTGCGTCAGCCATATGGATAGATGAATTTCATTATACGTTATAAAAACTGCATTCTCTCACTTTTTATTATTTTGAAAAGGATTTTACCCAACGCCGCTATTTCTCAAATTGCACTACCCACGAAGAACTTTTTGGATGGAAATGAACGTACAAAACAAATATCTGAAATCAGAATTAAATATACAAATACTTCCTAATAATAAAATTTGCGTATAATTCGAATATATCCTTTTTCGGGTAGGTCTCGCATTCGGGTAGATGTTACATTAGGGTAATTGTTATATTCGGGCAACTGTTACATTCGGGTAATTGTCGCATCCGGGTAAATGTCGCATTCGTGTAATTGTCAATTCAAATTCAGTTAATCAGTTTTGTGGTTATTTTACTGGATTATGGCGTTGTTTTTTTTCAACTCTCTCGTGTACCGTGGTTATGTGTGTATGCGTGGTAGCTTGCTTTTTAGAGCATGTTTTTTACAGCAGTGATATTAAGGATGGAATCCACTAACCACTAATTCTGCCAGCAAAATGATCCAACTGTATCGAGAAACATCAACATCCCAGCTAAGTACTATTAACAATTTGTTATTTTTATAACCGATCCGAAATGCAATCCGCTTCAAGTCTCTCGGTGTTGTGTGCGAGAGAGAGAAAGTGTCAGTCAGTAGAAGACTGCGGTGATGGCGGGTGCGGCTGCGTGTGAGAGTGTGGCATTACGAGTGCGCGATCGTGGAGGATGACCAGCAAACATGTGATTGTATTGGTGTGGTTGCCTCGCTTCCCAGAACGGACTCGTTTGCTTCGGAAGACCAAGGTAGTTTGATTCTTTTCGTCGGTTGACGTACAGTCGAGTTTTTGTGAGAGGATTGGATCGGAGAGCATATTTTGATTGTGCGATAGCTGACGGATGGAGGCAGGCTGTTTTGTTTGTTCGAGGCAGACGATTTCGGTCACGGCAAGGCGGAGCGGACGGTGTAGCCACGCCGGTGCAGTTCTATGTCGTTGTTTACTTCTCGCAGTTGCGTGAGTTTTGTGCAGCCGCATTTTCGCGCGAAGTTGCATTCAATCTAAACGACATTCTAGAGTTTTAGAAGATCCAATAGTTTTAGAGGTTTTTATATATCTAATATTGTCTTCGTGGTAAAGAGCGCATTGACGTCAACGTAACATCGATTTTCTTTTCTTTTAAATCTAGCTAGATGTTGACTTTGATGTGTATGTACAAGCGGCCATAAGATTTCCATGCAAGAATATTCAATGTAGTGTGCGTTTCGACCATGAGAATGTTACGGAGGTCGAGAGAAAAGTTTGAATTAACTTACATTTGTCCCTTTTGCTCACCCATGTTTTTTCTTGGGATTAGTAGTTCACCTTGAATGTCAGTGAGTTCTTCTTGTATGTATCTCCTTTTCGGTTTTTTTTGAATAGAGGATTGACGTTGCTTTTCCTTCAATTATGTCATTCTAACCCTTACTACAAGAACAATGATTTCGTTAATAATTGGTCGACTGATTACTTGAGAAATTGTTAATTTTTATTACAAATCCAAATCGCAGGTATCAAGTTTTCCTTTTCGAGGTTCAAATATAAATTGCAAGACTAGGTTCAAGATGCTAGAGTCCCAATTCGGAAAACTTCCGTGATTTCCGTGTATTACAATGGAAGAGCATGACGTGCGACTAGGCACAAGTATTAAGTCCGATCTGAGTCTGATAAGACCTTATCAGGTGACCCTTCAATATATTCAATCTTCAAATGCATTTGATTTTCGAGTTTTTACTCCGTTGAACAGAGGAGACTTTTCAGGTTACCGTTCAGCTGCTACGAAATGCATTTGATGTTCGAGTTTTCGTTTCAACGAGTAATTGGGTCCACGCTTACAAAATTAATTCACTTACCAGAGTTATGATCCTTTTGCAGAGACCTTTTCAGGTCACCCTTTAATATCTTCACGGCTACGAAATGCATTTGGTTTTCAAGTTTTCGTTTCGTCAAGTGATCTCTAGTTTGCGTTAGCATAATCACATCACTTACCACAGTGAATCCTGATTATTACCCCTTCCCACTATCCCTTCCATGATAAACGCTAGGGAACCACGCTATAGAGGCGACCCTTCTGGCCTTCGGCCGGCGAATATCATACTAACATTCCTACCCTTCCCCTGGTGACTGTAAGGACGTGCCCGGCGTCGTTATTGATCATTGAAAGCTCGAATCACCGAAACTTGTACAATGAGAATGATTTGCTACTCCCAAGCGTCATTCGGAGTGTTCTTTGTGCAATTTGGTTGGTTCAGGTCAATCACGGAGAGCAACTACGAATTGTACAGTCTACCCAAGCTCAAGCTCAAGCTCAAGCTCATTCGTGTAATTGTCAATTCGGGTAGATGTTACATTCGGGTAGCTGTCGCATTCGGGTATTTGTTACATTCGAGTGAGTGGATTTCGGGTAAATGTGACACAATCCTATAAAACACCATGCAATATACTCCAATTTTAATACATTTTTCACTTCGATTTAATAGCGATTCAAATCCGTATTCTAGCTCATTTTGAGGAACGTTTCGAATTTTTGATATAGTTTATTTATTTTTTTATACTCCTCAATCACTTCAGGTGGTACACATTTCCCATCAATTTGAGTGTTTCTAAAGGAATTTGAAAATGGTATCAGACAACAAACAAAAAAGTATTTCTGAAAAAACATTGTTTGACAATTAAAACAGAATAAATTTTGACAGATTTTATATCTGATTAGATTCATGTATCAGAACATAGTTAGAGCCTCTGAATGCTAAAATATAGACTGAATCCCGGAACTTAATTGACACCTTGTGTACCACACCAATAATTTTGGTAATAAAATAAATGAATAATCTCCATCGTTCAATTGTTGAGCAATGTACGTTTTCAAGGTCAATGTTCAATCAAAAATTTTCTTATTTCCTCCTCAAGACAAACGAATTATTGTACCCGGAACATATTTCAGCAAAAGTAAACATTTAAAAAAGCAAACGGATGTAATACAACTCAGATTAAACAACAAAGAATAATGAAGAATCAAACTTCACTTATCGTCCATCCAGCTTGCCTTGGAACGATTCTTTTTCTGTAGCTGTGATTCACTAAAACGCGTTAACCTTCTACTTTTCCCGCGTAAGCTTTTGAGATGAGAATGACTTGGTGCTCTTCTCATCGCAATTGTGGTGGAACTGAGGATAAATTCATTGGTTTTGCTCGGTTCATAAATTCTTTAATGTGTTGAGTTCTCGGGTCGACAATGGATGAGAAATTACGTTCATTGAAATCTGTCATTCTTCCAAGTTTCCATTTTTATGTTTTTTATTCCTCCACTAGCTGACCCGGCAAACATTGTTCTGCCATGTAAGTTATTTCTACTGAACTTTTCGATTGTTAAATGAATAATACATGTTGTATTGTATGTGTGTTTAAACATTTTAGCAATTTAATCGAATGTAATATAATCGATAAAACAGAACGAATGAAACAAAAGTGTGTTCGATGTTTATGCTGCCGGAAATTACGGTCCGTATTGTCATTCGATAAACAAACGTGAAACGTTTGTGACTCTTGGGTTCTATTGAGACGGAAAGCCACAGCGCTATATCGGTGCGGAGCAATTCTGAAATATCAGTGCAATTGATCAACCCAGTTGGCTATCCCGAAGAAACCGAACTTAAGTATAAATCGAAAATGAAATTGGATATTTGAATCTTAAAGTGTGCTGTTGTTGTGTGATCTGTTCAATGTTTTTTTCGGGACCGATTTCAAATGCAACTGCACGAACGCTGAACCACGTTTGTGGCAACAATATCGATTACACATAGTCCGGGACTCGAATGGTTTGAAACTCGATCGGAATTTATGATTCGACTTAGAAGACATAGTCTTGCCTCTAAATTAACCATTTTTCTATAAACCGAAACTTTATTCATAATATAAAATCATTATCATTATTGTCTACTAACCAAACTAAAAATGTGTGTACAGTGTTGCCATATTTAAATCTGTACCAGAGGATTTAGAAATCTTTCTCATCTGTACTTTTTATACCAAAAATCTGGATTCTGAACACCAAGGTCGTGGGGGAAAGTGCCTATAAACGTCGTGAAAAAGTGTGTTGCTCGCCTCGATAGATTTTAATTTTGTGAAGTGTCCTTGGAATTCCCCGGAGCATTGCCGAAAAATCAGTTTCATACGAAAGCATATGATTTGCGCGTCGTGTCCGCTGTTTGCGTGTATTCGTGTTGTAACATGTACCTGCTTCGTTGCTTTCTTTCTCTCGCGCAAGTGGTGTGTATGCGTCGGTTTATCAAACAGCCAGTGAGAACAGTTTTCGCTCACTTTTTTCCAAACATTCTCTGTTCGGTTTGTTAGGGAAACTAAAGATGTTTTTGATGTAAAACTACGTCTTTCATTAAGGGTGCCAAATCAGAAAACAGGTCACGTTTTTATGAAAGTTAACGTTAATAACTATTTTTGCCGTGAACGAATTCTGGCGATTGACATACCAAACGAATCGGAAACTCCCTAAGATTTGTTTGATATGCTATACAATACAATCCCATAGTCTGTATATGGTTTAAATTGATGAAAATTGGAAGCATTCCCATTTCCTCATACATTTGTTCTGTCCATTTGCGTGCTTTCCCGAACAGAGCTGTCAATAACGAGCAACTTATCGACGAGCCACGAAGGGTTAATCATAAGATGTCTTCGTGAATAAGGGAAAAGAAGAAGAACGAAGGAGAATATTTGCCTAGAGTATAAACAGTGGATCTTGCTGAGGCAAACTTCATTCTTCGTGAGGACACCGACTGGACAACACCGTTGCTGGGCGAGCTGGAAGGCGAGGGATCGAATGGTTTTCTCAAGGCAATGTGGGTGGAGGAGTATTACGAGGAAAGAGTAGGGCCTTTTTGAAGGCTAGAGACGAATGAACTTAAAAAGTTTAAAGTCTCATTAATTGAACAATGAAAGGAAAGAAAGGCAAACTTTCAGTATCGTGCTAGATATGAAACAATGAACATCGCTTGTTCTTCCTTGTTTTGCGCCACCACATGTCTTCGTTTCGGAATGAGCTGTGGACGCGACCGAATTACTCACTCGCTGATGTCTATGGCATTGCAATCATTGCAATTTTCCAATCTCCGTTGTGCTTTTTGGAAAGCCCGTTACTCAGAAATCAACAAAGACTATAAACAATTGAACAGAGCGCTATTTGGAGCTCATCTGGACCGTGTTCACAGTAATCTGAAAAACAACCCACAAGAATTTTGGAGATTTGTTGATGTACAGTTAATGAACTTGCGCTTAGTAAGAAAACGTGAATGCTTGAAGGTATTGATAACAAAAAACAAATTTTTGGCGGGACGAAGTATGCCGGTTCAGCTAGTTAAGCATAAAATTGAAGCAAGCGCGATGAATAACGGAATATATCGACGATTAGATTGATTTGAGAGTTCTGGGTTACCTTCTCAGGTTTTCCAAAGATAACTTTCCGCCATCGCGATTCGAGTTCGTGAAGAAGTGCGTACTATATATAAATAAAACGATTTATAGCCGGACCAATTAATTTTACAGGTTTTCCTTCTCAGGATATTGCCGGCCGTGTGTTATCAAACAAAAAATTTCGTCGAGTGGTCGATAGCTTGTGTTTACATAATCACATCACTTACTTCAGTGAATCCTGATTCTTACCTCTCCCCACTAACAACTATCCCTCCCATGATAATCGCTAGGGAACCACGCTATAGAGGCGACCCATCTGGCCTTCGGGTGGCGATTATCATACAAACATTCCTTCCCATCCCCTGGTGACTGTAAGGATGTGGCCAGCGTCGTTATTGACTATTTAAAGCTCGAATCACCGAAACTTGTACAATGAGAATGATTTGCTACTCCCAAGCGTCATTCGGTGTGTTCTATGTGCAATTTCGCTGGTTCAGGTCAATCACGGTGAGCAACTACGAATTGTACAGTCTACCCAAGCTCAAGCTCAAGCTCAAAAATCTGTACCAAAAATCTATATAATCCAAAATATTCATTCAAGAGAAAAGTCTATTTTATTAGCATGAGAACAATACTCATTTATTTACTACAAATACTACATTTACATCTGCAAGTCATCCATGTGTTTGTTGATGCTCATACATAGTTTCTCTGAATATAAATTACGTACCATCATTTATCAAAATTTTCGAGTTTTTCCAGTTTCGAGTTGTTTTGATCTCAATTTCCCACGCGGAAAAAATCTGTATCAATCTGTACTTTTTGACGAAAATCTGTACTCTGTATCGTACAGAATCTGTACCAAAAATAATGAAAAACTAAGTACCATTCCAGATAAATCTGTACGTGTGGCAACACTGTGTGTGTATGAGATTTTCCTCGCGTTTGCCGTTTATCCGAATACTTCCAGCAACGTGTACGAAATACGTAAAATATTGTAATGAAACTCATAAACGAGTTAATCTTTTGTGTGAGCACACGTGTAATGCTATGACAATGCATTGCGTTTTGGCATGGTAATAACAAAGGCTGTATCGGGATTGCTCATGATAGTGTCTCGCAAGTGAAGGTATTCTTCCTTACATCGCTTCTGTTGATAGTGTCGTAGGAATCGCAGTCGTTTGCTCTCTGTCGACCATGAATTGTTGGCTGACATCGTAGAATAGCATTGTACTAGCCATGTCGAAATATCATACGATATACATAAAAATGCATCGAGCGCACTCTCTTCTTTGTTTCGTCTCCTCTAACCGCATATTCATAAATATGAATTGAAAATAAGAAATAATGTTCATAATAAATGAAGTACCTGTGGTGACGTGTTTATGCAATATCCATCTTGTCCCTTCAGAACGACTGGGAGAAACGCTAAAGAAACCCTTCAGGCATGCACAATAGTCACGCGTATTCCAGAGCTTGTCACTCAGAATACATTTAAGGCGTAATACTACGTTGATACTACGTTGAGAAGTCGTTCGATGGGAACGTTAGTGTCGTTGAAGAACAACTTGGCAAGAGCCGTATGAACGGTGTGTGTCAACAATGGTTGTTCTTATTATTCCAGATTATTATTTTTTCTTCTAATCACATTTTCTCGCGTCACCGTGCAGTTTTCTTCCAAGATTCCAGCAACGCATGCGCATTGAATCTACAAACGTGCTCTCGAACTGGTGTTTCATCAGGATTAATGACAATAGCGCGATTGTAATTTTATAATCCGAGCAAGTGTCATCTGAAGAATTTCAAGAATTTATTGCGACCATTTAAAAGGGCTTACAACTTGCCGACAACACACCTGGCTTAATATGTTTTGGCATCGAGTTGGAAATGTTTATTCCTCTGAAGTACAACGAATTTTGTGAAGCACATGACAAGAAATGAAGTGCTCTAGTGTTTCTAGTGTTATATTTATGAAACTAACTTTCTTTTTCAACTCTATCACACAAATATCAAGGCAGCAAACCGTTAACTGCTTTAGAAATAAACAAATAAATAAAATAAAAATGAATAGTTAAATAAACAATTCTTTCACGGATAACATTGCATTGCAGAGCGTCCAGCTTCAAAGATGAGGAAGTGAACGTATTACATCTTAGAATCAACCACACTATTTTATTCTGCAAGCGCTTTAGCCTCGATATTTCTGTTTCATTGGCTAAAAATAGAATGGAAGAACAATAGCCTAAGTGAGGAGAGATGATTGATTTGTACAGTAGTATTTTGCTGTGAATAGTCAAATCGTTCTTCAATCGACATAAGATTCCATACTTTTTGGCCATTTTCTTGATGACATTGCTGAACTTGAGTTTGTCATCAATAACCAAGATAATCAATTTCAATAGTCTCATCATCAATTACAATACAGACGTCTTCATTAGAACAATTTCGCGAGATTACCATCTATTTAGTTTTACTTGTGTTCAATTTTAACCGCTTATACTTCAACCATCTACTTGAAGAATGCAAATCTCTATTCAAATGTAGCACGAGCTGATTTAAATCGTTAGCTGCAATGAATAAAACAGTATCATCTTCAAAAAGATTGATATCACAATATCGTAAAACTCGTCGCATATGATTGATGCACAAAATAAATAAAATGGGCCCTTACACACTTCCATGAGGTACTCTAAGATTATTCCCTAAGGGACTGGAAATGAAATCGTTAAAAATACTCCGCTGAGCTCTGTCATACAAATAGCTTTTCACCCTTTTTCTACGAGCGTTCGCCGAGCGACATCCGCGCGACGACCTGTGTGTACGAACGTCGTCTTTAGACGGCATCAGGGTGATACTGCACATCGATCACACCAGCGCGATATGCATACTTTTCGGCGCAGGGCTTCATACAGCGGTAGCACTCCGGCGGAGCACACTGCCGTAGAGAAAGGGTTAAACCATTGAAATGCAGCATCCATCTTTGCAAAGCGCTTAATCGTATTCAACAACAATGTGTGCAACATGTTGATGGGACGAAACTCTTCGGCTTTAATCGTTCCAGCAACCTTTTAAGTAGGAACTATTGGAATCCCACGCTAGAAGCACATGTCCAGTTAGTGAAGATTAATTAATAAAGTCTAGCAAGATGTAATCAATGAAATGAAAGAAATCTTGAATATCCTAGAATTAACATAATCAACTCCAGCCGGTTTTTTTTAAGAAAAGCAAATAGGGTAAATGATCTTGGTTTGTCCAATTTGGGGTGTTTTTACGCAACTAGTAAATGCAAATCGATTTTTCTTCATGAAAATCACACATAATCGATACGAGTTTGGGGGTTTGTTGAAAAGCCCCAAGTCTCTAGTTGCTAATACTACCATGAGGTGTTGAAATTATTTAATTTTTTATGTTTTTTAACGATTTTCCTTAAAGAAGAATTATGATCATGGTTTGACCACCTCTGATCATTGTTTGCCCAAAAAAATGATCATGGTTTGTCCGGTATTAGAAATCTCCATTTTTGAATGAAAACATTCGAATTCACAATTAGATGTTGCATTTATCATTGCTTGAGTTTACTGTCATCATATTGATTCATTCATAATTTAGGCTTTCTTCAGAATATTGCCTTTTCTTGGGCATTTTAGAAGTGTTCACCTCAACACAATCAACACAGAAAAACCATACTTCTGCTATGCGCGAAGCACACCATAAACAAACATAAACAAACTGCAGCGCGCCAAGCGGTTGCCATAGAAATCATGTGGGAAAAACAACATTATTGAATTGGACAACTCATCCGCTGAGCTCTGTCATACAAATAGCTTTTCACCCTTTTTCTACGAGCGTTCGCCGAGCGACATCCGCGCGACGACCTGTGTGTACGAACGTCGTCTTTAGACGGCATCAGGGTGATACTGCACATCGATCACACCAGCGCGATATGCATACTTTTCGGCGCAGGGCTTCATACAGCGGTAGCACTCCGGCGGAGCACACTGCCGTAGAGAAAGGGTTAAACCATTGAAATGCAGCATCCATCTTTGCAAAGCGCTTAATCGTATTCAACAACAATGTGTGCAACATGTTGATGGGACGAAACTCTTCGGCTTTAATCGTTCCAGCAACCTTTTAAGTAGGAACTATTGGAATCCCATGCTAGAAGCACATGTCCAGTTAGTGAAGATTAATTAATAAAGTCTAGCAAGATGTAATCAATGAAATGAAAGAAATCTTGAATATCCTAGAATTAACATAATCAACTCCAGCCGGTTTTTTTAAGAAAAGCAAATAGGGTAAATGATCTTGGTTTGTCCAATTTGGGGTGTTTTTACGCAACTAGTAAATGCAAATCGATTTTTCTTCATGAAAATCACACATAATCGATACGAGTTTGGGGGTTTGTTGAAAAGCCCCAAGTCTCTAGTTGCTAATACTACCATGAGGTGTTGAAATTATTTAATTTTTTATGTTTTTTAACGATTTTCCTTAAAGAAGAATTATGATCATGGTTTGACCACCTCTGATCATTGTTTGCCCAAAAAAATGATCATGGTTTGTCCGGTATTAGAAATCTCCATTTTTGAATGAAAACATTCGAATTCACAATTAGATGTTGCATTTATCATTGCTTGAGTTTACTGTCATCATATTGATTCATTCATAATTTAGGCTTTCTTCAGAATATTGCCTTTTCTTGGGCATTTTAGAAGTGTTCACCTCAATACAATCAACACAGAAAAACCATACTTCTGCTATGTGCGAAGCACACCATAAACAAACATAAACAAACTGCAGCGCGCCAAGCGGTTGCCATAGAAATCATGTGGGAAAAACAACATTATTGAATTGGACAACTCATGATCAGAATTGAGTTCATCAAAATGCGTTAATTTAATGGTTTAGCTATGTAAATCCGATACAAATGGTGAGCAAGCATGATGTTTACAATATTTATAAGTGTTGTAATCCAGAAAAGGTCTGAATACGTGCCAAATAATCATCTGGTGATTGATTAAAAGTTAGCTCGAATGAGGGGCGCATTGACACAAATAGAAGGTGTATTTTATAATCCTTTAAAACATGTGATTTCGTAAAAATATACTATCAAACTACTATAAATCATGTAAAAGGCAATTTCATTTATATGTTTCGAAACATTCGAAGGCCTTATTTGACACAGGAGCGCTGAATTAGAGCATTGAAAAGAGTGGGCAAACCATGATCATATTTTCGACTGGACAAACCAAGATCATTTACCCTACTCCTAAATTCGTTGAAAGTAATTGGGTGAAAACTTTCAAATTTAGAATTACTATCAATCGGCTGTTTGATTTCATCAGGTTCATCGACCAATTCAATAGATTGATCAATCAATGAAACACTATTGACAAAATATTCGTTGAACTTAGATGCTATAGCTTGTTCAGATTGTACAAGAGTACCATTGAAGGTAATGGACCGCGGGTTGCTATTACTAGGTTTCAATAAAGATTTCAAAATTTTCCACCACTCTTTGCTGTTGTTTTGATGCTGATCAATTTTCCTCTGAATATATTAACAACGAGTTTTCTTAATCGATTGTGAATATCTATCACGCGCGATCGTGTACATATTCCAATGGTTTTCATTATTCGTTCTACGAAATTTGTGTACCATCTGTCTCTTACGTTTAAAGCGCAAAAGATTCAAATTGGGCCAGCTGTTCAAGTTTTTCAAAGACCAGCACTTTAATGATCAATTAAAGTTTCAACTGTGACTGGAAATACGCGTAAATTCATCTACTTATTGTTTTAAATTGAAGAAATCTGCTAAATGCTTCAAATGAGTCGAATTGTGGTTATCACGCCAATTAATATTCGCCAGCTAATATATTCAGTTTGCTACAATCAAGGTATGTTTCGAGCTAGATTTCTACAACTTCAACAACATTTCACTAAGAATCCACACAAATTTCCCAAGACATCACTCACGGTTATAAGATATGTCATCTGCATCCCATGGCGATATAATTATTATGATTCACCACAGGCAAAGTTACAGACAAATATAATATTACCGAGGCAAGCTAATTATTTAGGGCAGTATTCTAGTCTAGAAATTTAAAAAAAAACATGTTTTCTCTTCATATTTCTGAACTTTAATGATTCAAGAATATACCCTAGAAATGACGTTTTCAAAATCACATTATTTACCCAGTTATAGCCATTCTCGTGATCCGGTATCTAATCTAGCGCGGCCAAAACAATGAACTTCAAACGCGTTTTTCTCGAATCTAGGTTTTTCAAACTGGCGTACACGATATCTCAAGTTCTTCTGAACCGATTTATGTCGAATTTATATGAATACAATCTGTATGCACCTCTCTATCGCAAGAATCAATAAAAAATCACGATTTTTCAATTTTACTATTTAAAAAAAAATCGGGAAACGTAAGAGAAAACGCTTTAAGCAGCATATTTTTCTTCAAACGGCCATTTTGTAAAAAAACATGTTTTCAACTTATCCGATGTTTATGCGATAGCAGTGTTTTTTACTGATTCAGAATCTGTTCGATTTTTTTGTTTCGGATAACTAGAAGGGCTGGAATCGTGTACGCCATGGCACAACTCAACTTCTAACTATTCTGATTATGAATAGTTTTCCCGTTCAATTTTTGTTTTGACGTAGGACTACGTCTAACCGGAAGATATAGGGGGTGAAATGGAAATCTAGGCACTGAACAAGTAGGAAAAAATGCAAGATTTGGAACGCTTATAACTCGAGCATTTCTCAATAGATCGCGAAGGTTTTTGCATCAATTGATAGAAAATATATCTACGCATTTATCATAACGAATAACATTTCATTTTTCTTGAGATAAATAATTGAATAATTGTGAAATATCAAGCATTGTCAAAATGCACTATGTGCCCATTTTTGATTGGTCCATTTTGTGCTCCTCAAATCGTACCGACCAAAACGGGCACCCAGCGGCAGCAGCGAAATAGAATGAAGCACGATTGGAAAGGAAAAGGAAGAAAATGAACGAAACATTGGTCGCAGTCTCACACATGCGTAATTCTCGAGCCAGCCAGTCAGCTTAAAAATCCCCGCTCCGCTGCCGTAACGATCATTCTCATCCAAACCGTACACCACATCGGTTCGCATCACAACACATCAACGAACCAACCCAAGCAGCCATGTCTGGACATGGTAAAGGAGGAAAAGTGAAGGGAAAAGTAAAATCCCGCTCGAACCGTGTTGATCTGGAGTTCCCCGCAAGGGTAGCTAGGCCGAGCGCGTTAGTATCAGTACACCAGTCCACCTAGCCGGCGTTATATAGTTTCGGCCGCCGAAGTGATCGAGTAAGCTGGCAAAGCTGCTCGCGACGATAAGAAAACCCGCATTCGGAACAGAACACATTCGGTTCTGTGGACATCAAGACAACAGGCAGTTGCAGCGAGTGGCGAGTGGCAAACGCAATCGCAAAACGGCATCGGGTAGCAGAAGAAAAAAGTTTGTTCTTTATACAAACTGCTTTGGTGGCAAATCCAGAACAAGGCGGCATCGAGGGCGTTCGAAATGGTTTTTTTTCAAAACCACGAGTACTAAGTTTTCTAAATTGGAATCATTCCATAAAACAAGACGCTTTTCAGGGCCATTAAACCTTCCAAAAAAGAGTTTAGGAAATACAGTTCAATGCTTTCTAAAACAATATCCATAATAATAATAAAACACAAATTGATTTTTTCATAATTTGTTTGCCAGGATATGATGAGTATGTGAATTTGGCAGTTGTTCTGAGCTTATTGATTTTCACCAATTCTTAAATTGCTTCCAGATTGAAAGTACATTAATTTACACTTATCTCGACATTTAGCTAATTGGACGGACCTGTAATGCGACATATTTAGTTGGACATTTTTGTAAACATAGAGTTCGGGGTCCAAATTATGACCCCACATTGAAAGTCGACATTGTACCACTGTCATCGCAAATGTTCAATTACAGGTTAAAATTACCTCCAATCCGATACTGAGTGGTGGTAATGCGACGTGCCATTGAATGTAATTTACTGTAAAATATGTCACAAGCTGGATGGGAAGAAATTTTCCAACTGTGAAAGCTGTGGCGAGTGGCAAATGCAATCGCTAAACAGAAAGGTTTAGCCGAACAAGATGGGGATATCGAGTGACAACAAAACAATAAACTCTTTAGATTGAAGATAATTTTGTGATCCTGAAAAGGACCCTTTTTAGCCTGCATGTGAATCCAACGAGCGAACAAATCGTAATGAATGCATTTTTTTGCCATCGCTCCCTTTTAACGCTCATTCGTTCGTCTCGTTGGACTCGCCCCTCTGGCTGAGTCTGCCGATTTGTCTCTATCCTGTGAGTGTGTACCACTAGAGTATAAAACACGCGGACCCCAAAAAAATATCTTATTTTCTTTCGAACCGTAAACCCGTGTGGTTGTACGGCATCGGCATCGTGGACGTAACAAAGGAGGACAAGTTAAGGGAAAGGCAAAGTCTCACTCGAACCGTGCAGGTCTCCAGTTCCCTGTTGGTCGCATTCACTGATTGCTCCGCAAGGGTAACTAGGCCGAACGGATTGGTGCCGGAGCACCAGTATACCTAACAGCGATTATAGAGTTTCGGCCGTCGGAGTGCTCGAGTTGGCTTGCAAAGCTGCTCACGACAATCAGAGAACCCGCATCAAGAACAGAGCTGCTTTGGTTCGGCGCTCATCAAGGCAACAATTAGTTTCAGTGAGTGGCAAAGTGTTTCTCCGGCACGTCGCATTAAATGTAATTTACTGAACAACATGTCACAAGCTGGATGGGAAGAAATTTTCCAACTGTGAAAGCTGTGGCGAGTGGCAAACGCAATAGCAAAACAGGAAGGTTGAACCGAACAAGATGGGAATATCGAGTGATAACAAAAACACAACATCAAAGGTTCTTTTCAAATCCATCAACATATTCATAAAGAGTAAACAGTAAACTAATCCATTTTTCAGGTAGATTTTCAGGTTCACGTAGGAGAAAAAAATAAAACAACATATTTAAAATATATTTTTAACAAAAGCTGTCCCCTTTGTATAGTCCTACGTCACTCCGGTTATGTCCCCGACATTACCCACCCGTCTTTTTTTTGTTAAAAGATAGATAAACAAATAATGATACAATGGATCGTAAAAAAATCTTTGTTTTATTTTTTCGGAGCTCGAAAAAACTTAAGAAATTCGCTCCTCTACACTAGAATACTGCCTTAAACTTAAGTTTGAGAATACTCTGTGAGATGATGGCTTCTTATCGTATTTAGTTTAATTGATAAACGAAAGGAAAAAGGCGATAGATCGATGATAATTTCTGTAAGTACGGGTTTATGAATTTTTATGTACATTTATGAACATCGATACAAGAAAACTAGAGAATGTTGATTTTTTCGTGTTGATGTTGGAATATTTGTCTAATTTTTTTTCTTCATGAATTCACTATTGAAAATAGAAAATATTATTAATGAATGATTCCGTATTCTTCCTACCTCTACAACCCTTTCAAGCCGGTAGAAGGATTTTTCTTGGGCCACCATTTGGAGTTTTGAATGAATCAAATTTTTGGATATCCGTCCGTGCACAGATCTTTCTACTTTTTCCCTTAAAGTTCATCAAAAAAAACCCTACAAAATGGCAGCCTTCCTGATTTTGTACGTTATTTCTATGCTAAGAAATGTCCTACTTTATGCGACCAAATTATAACTAACACAGGCTTTATATGCGATTGTGTGATATTTGAAAGTGCCTGGAAGAACGTTAGGCCTTGCGGTGACCGGTGATATATCGTTTTGATTTAGAAAATAATCCATGATTCAAACACTATTGTATGTCCAGTATATAGATTCAAGACCAAGTTTTTCACTTTTTGTTGTCGTTGTATAGACAACAAAAAGTGAAAAATATAGACGGTGCAGTTGTTGCACACACATAAACTCTCAGTTAATGAATGCATTTCGAAATATTTCCATGAACAGAAATATACGGACTCGTGCGTTGCACGCTTCAGCTGCTAATTGGAAACTTACCGTCCTTCGAAAAATTGCAGATGATCTTGAAAAGTTCGTTCACACGATCAGACTGGCAATACCCTGGTACTGATAAATGGTCGGTCCGCTGCAGTTTTAATACAACTCAAGCTGAAAAGTGTTTTCATTCTGATGCAAGAACAAACCTAGCTCCGGCGGATCAGGTGCATTATGCTAGTTCTTTGCCCATTAGTGAAATTTGTTCAACTCGTGCTTCCACAACTCACTTACCTTCTAGCGCGCGTAGGAACTCGCTTGAACAGCGAGTCGTCATGGTAAAGCAAGCAGTTTGACATTGGCAGTAAATATCACGCAGCACTCAAATGCATATCAGCGGTCGCAGCATCAACCTGGACATTTTTTTTTCGTTTCGCAAGAATCACCACACTGAAATTGTTTATGACACCAACATTGGATCATTACAGCATATAATATTATTGATACATTTCGTAACGATATCATTTCGATGTGTGATCTTTCTTTGCAATATAACCCATCATTCTATTTGTAACAACCCAAGATAATCCTCACTATCCTTACATCCGTTTTGTAGGTAAGCAACTTCGAGATATACTCAAGTAAAAATCTGTACAGCAAAGCAATGCTGTGATGCAAATTTGCACGGAGGAGGAACCAGAAACCAACGAGTGAGGGACCAACGGACACTTTGTGAGTATTTAATAAGATAACCAAAAATATAATAGAATGTATAAAGTAAACCACACACTATTTTTAAGGGTTCTATTGTGATGTAAAACTGAAAACACAAATTGCTCCTGCAAATAATTAAATTCTTCTCACAAATTAAGTGTTGACCGATGCCTCAGAACCCTGGTTACTTAAAATTAATCAATAGTGAATCTGTTATAAGTTTTGTTAAATTGATTAACGTAAAACCAAACAAACAATGAGCGCTCAACCGCATGTTTAGTTAGGCCATGCTCAACTACCTACTACTGGAAAAACCTTTCTGACTCTCTACTACTTAACGGAAACGTGACTCCTGGAATCATCATTTCGGAACTCGCTTCATGTTATACAATTATCCGTGGCGATTGCAGTGCGCATCGTACTCCTTTATATATCTATCTACAACATATCGTCCCCTTAATGCTAGAACTAGGTAACTCAAAATTTGTCGATTTTGAGTTAAGTATGTATACCAAAATATTCATCTCGTTAAGCTTTATAATATATCAAAAAATGGTTAAATTTTGACAACAAATGAAATAGATATTTATAACTATCAAAACTAGGTATCTCAGTTTAGAACAATGATGTTGTGTGCTAAGACTAGGTAACACGGAAAATAATTTCAATTTTATTATTTTATCAGTGCTACATATCTGCTCATATCGCCGAGAGAAAACATACCGCAAATATCTTCATCCTTCTCTAAACATAACCCTAATGTACCATCTGTATTGCGAGAATTACGGAAAAAGAGGAGAACAGAAAGTTACTGCTTCCATATAGGTGAGATGAGGGTAAGACGGGCATGTTAAGGAAAACTTCAATTGTATCTTGTAATTGTAACTCATTGTTGGAAGAGTAAATTTCGGATTTCTCCTGAGCGAATCCACCTTTGTTCGAGATGGAAAATGCTAAAAGCTGAAAGCATTTATTCAGCCGAAATTTAACTACCATTAATTACAATGATTACTTACATCTAGTTTAACCTCCAATTTTTCTCCTATCCAACAAATGTGTAATTGTAGATGTTCCTAGAACCTATCAATTCAGTAAGGCATAATGTAATCGTATGCCTTTTTAAATTCAGTGCCACTTACGACTTCAAGAACTTCAACTTCAACTTCAACAATTGCGCATAAATATAATAGAAACTGGAAACTGGTGTACCTTGTGTTCAATTTGGTTTATGAATGATGGCCGATCAGATCCTATCTATCTCGCCAGCAACGGTATCGTTGGGGTCAACTGTGGCTACGAGAGGTCTATCGTATGTGCTCGTAACCGTCGCAACATTCCCCGGGACGTAACACTGGTCAGCGCTCCCAGGACCAGTTTTACCAGAACCAAGATCTAGTACCGTAAGTTTAGCTACCGGTCTTCGCAACACTCCGGTCGATGTTTGTACCCACGCTTGGCGTACACGTCCATCTTGACCCTTCTGAACTTGCAGCACTCGTCCGCGCATCCATCCATTCCGCTTTCCATCGTCAATGATGACTACTAAATCTCCTTGCTTTACCGGTTTTACCTCCCCAAACCATTTAGTCCTTCGGGATATTATGGGCAAATATTCGCGTATCCATCGGCGCCAAAATAAATCCACCATACATACAGCATCCGGATCGTCTATCGTTTTCGAAGGCTCCATTTGAATTCATAAGCAAAAAATGGTTAGGTGTTAGTGCTTCTTGATTTTCTTCATTCGAAGGTACAAGGGTCAAAGGTCTGGAGTTGACTATGCTCTCGGCCTCCACTAAAACAGTACCAAACGTCTCCTCCGTGGGAATAGCGTAAAACGCAACTTTTACGCTTCTCTCCATTCTCTCCCAAGCGCCTCCCATGTGTGGGGAGGCCGGGGGAATGAATAACCACTTTGTGTTGGAGGTCGTGAAAGTTTCAGCTATGTTCCCGTTGATGGACCTGATCTCGTTCCGAAGTTCGTTGCTGGCACCTAGAAAGTTTGTTGCGTTATCGCTGTAAATTTCTGACGAAGATCCACGCCGTGCCACAAACCGCCGAACAGCCATCATACACGATTCTGTCGACAATGAATGCACGACTTCTAGATGCACAGCACGGATGGATAGACACGTAAATAACGCTACCCAACGTTTCACAATGCTACGTCCTACGCGGACCGTCATTGTGCCAAAATAGTCCAGACCGAGAAATGTAAACGGTCGGAAAAATGCCCCTAGCCTGGCCGCTGGTAGAGGACTCATTCTGGGTACCGAAGGAACTGCCTTGGACACTCTACATTGCAGACATTCCTTCACTGCGCCTCGAACGACGGTGCGTAGGTTGGATATATGGAATCGATGTCGTAACTCATTAATTACGGTTTCCATATTACCGTGTAGAAGCTTCTGATGATACCACAAGATGATCAACTTGGTTACACGATGATACCGAGGAAGAATGATAGGATTTCTTGTGTCATATAATGCAAATGCTGCTAAACTTATCCTGGTTTCCACACGCAAAACGCCGTTGTTATTAAGAAACGGAGAAAGTTTGAAGAGCTTGCTGTCACTATCTAGTCTCACACTTTTTCCTGTAGTATCAACTGTAGACAACATGGTCACTTCCTTTGCGAAGATCTCTTTTTGGGTTGAATGAAATATCCACGCCTCCGCTTTTGCCAACTCTGCTTGACTCAGCGGGCCCTTCGTTGTAGGAAGTTGCCGTGCTATTTCCCTCAAATTTCCGAGATATCGAACCACGAACCCAACGGTTCTAGTCAAACGGTTCCAATTTGAAAACCGCTCCCAGTCAAACACCGAATCGATGATATAATGATGCATTACCATACTGGACTGCTGTTCCTCAGTTGTGTCATATTTCTCTTCTGGGATTGAAGGCCAATACTCCTCACTCAAATGTAAAAAATCAGGTCCTCCGAACCAGCGACCTTCCGGGCACAAATTCGGTCCCCTTTTCCACTTGGTCGCATCATCAGAGGCATTCGAATCCGAGGGAACCCAATGCCATTCGTTGGCTTTTGTTTTCTCAAGGATCTCCCCAGTGCGGAAAGCCACGAATTGGCGATAACTTCGTTGATCGGAATTAATCCATCCCAACACTGTCTTCGAGTCGGTCCAAATGAATCTCTTCGTGATAGGCAGAGTGTGAGTGGAGCAGATGCTCTCGACCAGTCGCGACCCTAGCACCGCAGCTTGGAGCTCCAATCGGGGCACAGACATTAACTTGAGTGGAGCTACCTTCGCCTTCCCGGTTACCAAAGCACATTGTATTTGTCCAGCTACTTCAGCGCGCAGATAAGCAACACAAGCAAATGCGGCCATACTGGTATCCACGAATATATGCAATTGTAAATTTTTTTGCTTTATGAGGATTGTTCCGTGAACGGTAAAGTGCGATAGAAATCCTAGAGGGTCATATAGACTCATCACCGTCTTGAGCAGCTCCCTTTTGGTAGGCCACTCAGGCACTGTAACGAAGTTGGCAGAGTACGTGAAGGCATCAACTCGTGGCATCCATAATACTCCTAACACTCGTTCCGAGAAGTTTCCGATCTCCTTGGATAACTCCTTAGCTTCAGCGCTCGTGGACTCACCCAGCTTTTGTAACACCTTCTCTGAGTTTGACATCCTCCCACGAATTATAAACCCGCCTCTCGAATGGACGAATGTTACCTCTTTCGCCCTTCTAATCGCTTCCTCTTCGCTGTCCATGCTGTCCAAATAATCGTCAACATAATGCTTCCGTATTATGGCATCCGACGCCAACGAATTCAATTTTGGAATTAAACCATTCAAAATGCCTCATATCGAAGCCGCAAAAATTACATCCGCACGCGGAATCGTGTTCGATTTTCTGTTTTTGTTTCCCTATTCCACTTTTGATCAGTATTCAGTGTCTTAGGATGGTTAAATATTATAGAATAGCATGTAGAAGGGTTTCCCATCAACAGAAATTTGAAATTCATAATGCAACTATACAAATCAACCACCTGTCCATTATACCCCCACTGTCCGTCTTACCCGCGGCTCCCCTACCGCTAAATTTTCAATGAAAATTTCCATCTGGGGTTTCACGCCCCCAAGAAAGATTAATGGTTTGTAACTTCTATGATAATGCTGATAATGAGTTGAGGGATGATCACAACCATCTCGGAATGTAGTTGTTTATAACTAGTCACATCATCAAGCGATAAGCTCGTCTGTTATTCGTTCGATCTACATTAAGTTTTGTTTGTACATTATGACCCAAAGAACAATGCTCTCTTTTACAAGCGTAGACTTGCGACGTCTAACTCTACGATTTATGATATGGTCAGTGAACAAGGAAATTGTTCCATGTTGAATGAAACCGAAGAAGGTCGAGGGACTTATGAAATCGCCAGCATCATTCATGCCTTCTTGAAGTCGCTCCCTGTGAAAACATCGGAAGTTACGTTCTACAGTTCATTGCTGGTATGTTCATTCTTGCCGTACAGGAGATAAATCACACTGAAAAAGCTGATCATTGATTTCTCGTTTCAGGTCACAGTGAAATAGATTGTGATTCTATGCAATTCGGCAATTTCGGTTGGTCAGTCCTCGTGGCCTGAGGACTTGGATAGCTTATATGGTTGCGTTCCTTGAAATTTTGAGGTTCACCTTGAAACCACAAGCTCTTAAAGAGTACTATGAACCTTTCTATTTTAATCTGTCACACAACAATACAGTTAATGACGAAGATGAGGTTAATGAAAACAATGAAAGCTTTTAATATGTGATTCGACTATTGAACATGTCAATAAATCTACAAAACAGCCAAATTAATAAATACATTAATTTTCAACTCGAGGAATTTCATTGAAATACTCCTAAAAGGGCTATCTCAGAACAATCGCTCCAAAAAATCAGGCTTGTTTTGCATGCTACAACTAGGTAACTATGGAACTTTGAAAAGAATTGCCTCCCATCCCCTTAAAACGCCACTGATGTTCAAATTTGCCCCTGGCTAGGAATAAGCAAAGTTTCAGTGACCGGAACTGTGAAAAAATCATATTCAAGCTTTCTTGGATGCCAGTCCATGTTCTTGAAACAAGGTCGAATATTCAAAGCCATTTTTCTCAAAACTTTGATTTTCGAGTTACCTAGTTGTAGCAATATGGGGACGATATGAACAGGCCAAATGAGATGAATGTAATCATCGGTGACTATAATCTCCGAGGTAGACGGCTTTATTCCCGTTTCCACTCCACGGTGAATACGAAATGAAGTGTATGACAATGGTACGGTGTCGACATTTGGATACGAAATTAGTTTTCCACTAAAACTTATCATTATAATATAAAATTATCTTCAGATACAATGTTTGTAAGAGATTATTCTACCACATGAAAAAAACAAAGTTTTCCATTCACATTGAACACTTATTTGATACGGAGAAATTAATTTTCTTTCATAATTTCTATTTGAAAGGTGTTTATTCTGCCTGAAAACCCATTATTATCTTCGACGCTTCACTGACTCGTAAAACGTAGTTCAATGGCGTGCCGTTCATTTCGTTTTCACCGTGAAGTGGGAACGGGAATAAATCCGAGATTTTCGACGATTATTTCCACGTATTCTTACACTTTAACTAGAGTGCGTGCTATTAGGCACAGGATTCGTGTCGTGCCAAACAAAAATGGCACACAAATAGCGAGCCTGCGTCATGGCACATTAGATCTTAACATCTAACAAAATTTAATATATTTTATATGTCATTTTCACTCCAAAGCAATTGTCATTACTGTCAAATTCTTTGTTTACGGCGGCGTCGTGTTCTTTCGGGAGCCATTGCATGTATGAATTGTTTAATATTCATGTGCAAATGTGAGTATAAAGTATTCTATTAGAGTCATATCGAAAGCAAACCGAAATACCGCTAAATTAAAGCCAACTTTTCATCGTTGTGTAGGTGTGCACCATGCGTATTCTGTGGATTGGTGTTGATGTCAGCTTTAGTCTCATACATACGCTAACCGACGCGCACGGTATCAACTTGCTGTTATGTGTTGTTAGTTTACTGCGCACGATGAAGGAGTATCGCGACGTCGTAGTAAAGTTGTTTGCGAGAGGTGAGTGACCCGGCGACTTATTCCGGCGACTGAAAGCGGAATTTCATGTATGCTATCATTATCATTTTTCGTTTATCATTTATTTCTTTGAACCATCTGACTCACACTTGGTCTTAATGATTTCCTTAAAACTAAACGACACTACTAAATTAAATACAATGGTCTAACAAAATAAAACAACACAATTCTCATCTACGAGTGAGTCGTGTGTAAAAGGTGTCCGAAGAGATTTCAAAGTCAAATAGGTTGAACACATAATTAAAACGGGCTGACATAAAACGAACAGGGTTTTGCAATATATAGTTCACCTGCGTCCTTCCAATACAAGAAGTTTCTGCCACGAAGAATACGTTCAGGCGCATACATATTAATTTGCGACAATAGTGCAGAGCAGTCGATCCCTCCGGTCAAAAGTTTGGCGACAAACATAGCCTGAGCATTGAAGCGTTTCCTTTTCAGCGTCTCTAGTCCCAAAAGTTGGCAACGAGCCCCGTACGGTGGCAAGTTTAGTGGTTCCCGCCACGGAAGATTCCGAAGAGCATGTCGTACAAATTCTCGCTGAATAGACTCAATCCTACAAATCCAGTTGGCTTGAAATGGGCACCAGACAACTGCGCAAAACTCCAGTGTAGATCGAACTATCGAGCAGTATAGAGATAGCAGACAGTGTGGATCACGGAATTCGCTCGTAATTTTGAGAACGAATCCCAACTGCCGGTTGGCTTTAGCGATAATTTCGTTGAAGTGCAGTCGGAAGTTAAACGCATTATCAAGGGTCACTCCAAGGTCACGGATGTGGCTCACTCGTGACAGGACTTGGCCAGAAATGGAGTAGCTAAACACAATTGACTTGAGCTTCCGATGAACCGAAATAGTGCTGCATTTCGAGATATTTTGCGACATCAGATTTCTCAAACACATTTCTTCAAAGCGGTTGACCAGATCCTGAAGCCTATGACAAAGCGGTTGGCCAGATCCTGAAGCCTATGACAATCTAGTGCGTTTCTGATTGTCATATAGATTTTCACGTCATCGGCGTAGAATAAACGGCATCCAGTTGAAAGTATTAAGGACACATCGTTGATGAATAGTGAGAACATCAACGGAGCTAGGTTCCTCCCTCAGACACTCCTGAAGAACCGATTTTAACCATGTCGTAAGTCTGGATGGAACGGAAGCTTGTTCAGCCTTGCTAGAAGGATTTTATGATCGACGCGGTCGAAAGCAGCCTTAAGATCCGTATATACTGCGTCCACCTGTGTGCCTTGCTCCATATTGTGCAGACAGATGGAAACAAAGTAGACGAAATTGGTTGCGACAGACCTTTTTGGGAAGAAACCGTGCTGATCATTGACAATGATTTCAAAAATGTTCGAACAGGTGCATAGTAATGTAGTATGTTTTCTATGTTAAGTTTGTCTCCTTTCTTTTGTACTGGAAATATCACAGAATGCTTCCATTGCGAAGGAAACATACTCTTCTGTAGAGAGGCGTCGAATGGGATCGATAAAGGGTAGACAAGACATGGTGCACATTTTTTCAGTACACGAAAAGGGATGCAGTCCGGACTGGGAGTCAATGAATAATTCAATTTGCGGATCGCAGTCTTCACAACATCACTGGTAACTCGAAAGTTGTCGAGATTCAATACGTTGGTTTTAGTGTCTCTAAAGACATCAGCAATTTGCAATTCGGTGGACGAACGGTAATTTATTTTTGCTTGAAGTGAGCAGCGCAGAGATTGCATTTCTCGAGTGCAGTGTTAACCGGGTTCACCAGAAACATGTTTATGGGCAAGCCTTTTTTTTATACTCTTGGAGTTGACAAAGGACCAGAAAAGCTTCGGGTTTCTATGGAGATTCACCTGCATAGGGGAACTGCGGGTAAGACGGACTGCGGGGGTATGATGGACGGGTGGTTGATTTGTATAGTTGCATTATGAGTACTTAGCCTCATCGTCCGATGGTGTCAGTATCGCAAAAGAGATTACTATCGTGTAGTACATTCTCGTAAACGGCTACTGTCAAAATTTCAGCCGAATCGGATTCGTAATTTTGTTTTGACCGTGTGTGAAAGTGGGCGTGTCTGCGGATTTTAGAAAAATGCAAAAAGAGCAATATCGCTCGGGGATGCGATTCTTGTTTTTAGAAGGGAAATCGCGCAGCGAAATCAATAAGCGCATGGATGTTGTATACGGTGACTCTTCTCCTTCGATGGCGACCGTCAAAAATTAATTTAACGAGTTTCAACGTGGTCGCACGTCGGTTTTTGTTGAGCCACGCCAACGCGAAGGGCAAAACGGTCACAGGGCTCTACTATGCCGAATTATTGGGCCGATTCGACGTCGAATTGCACAAAAAACGCTTCCACCATGACAACCACCGGCTCACACCTCCGCCGTCGCCACGGCCAAATTGGTCGATATGCACTACGAACTGCTGCTCCATCCACCGTATTGTCCAGATTTGGCCCCGTGATCTTTGAAAAGGTCAGTCGTCGGGCAGAAATTTGAGTCGAATGAGGAGGTCATCGCCGCCACGGAGGCCTATTTTGCAGACCTCGAGAAGACGTATTTTTCAGATGGATTGTTGTTCGTTAAAATTAAGATGTTAGTATTGGGCCATAGTGGCCCAACACGGCTTTCGGACTAAGTACTAACTCCTTCACGGTCGGTTTTAGACTGAACTGTATTTCCTTAAATTTTACATTGCTTAGGTCACTTGGGTGTTTCTTGTTTCTCCATGTCAGCACAAAATGTGCGTTTGATTATACAGCATTCACACTATCGAGTCGGATCCTCCGCTGCGCCCCTTCCAGTTCGCGCAGTCGTTTCGTGTTTCTCCTCCAATGGTAGTAAATGATGGCGATCACCATCGCCACGATGAATGCCCCGTCTATGGAATATGATGCGACGTCGTGCATCGATATGGTATTCTCGATCTTATCGCTGCCGAACATTATACTTGTTTTTAATTGTCGCGTTTTCTTGGAACTCGTAATGTTCCCTACATTGTGGCGCATTTTATTGCATCGAGGAGGGTCTTAATCGCTGACCCAAGCACTCGAGCGTGTGAAACCACTTCGTTTGGAATTTCGGGTCTCGCTATTATCAGCGGAAATTTGCATTGTCAATTTTTTCATAGGGTCGTCACCCAATCTGATTTCGTGTACTTCCATTTTCTCCCCCCTTTGGGACGAGGGCGTAGTCTACCGTCCCAAATCATTTGGGGTGCTTGGGGAGGGGGATCGTCTTCTAGTTCGATTGCTTCGGCTTGAGATTGCTGTTCGTTATCAGCTGTGTTGTCATACTCTTCTGTAATGGGTTGAATGGTGTGCTCCTCGACTGGTAGAGGAGCAAGTGTTCGCACGTTGCGTTTGTAAATTCCGGTAGCGGTTCGCACTACTGCCACTCGGACTACTCCATCATTTCCAGGGTGTATTTGTGTGACAATTCCCATAGGCCACCTTGCTACGGGAAGGTGATCGTCTCCGATCAATACGATTTGGCCTACCTTAACGTTGGCTTGTTGCTTGGTCCATTTTGCATAATCACGTAACTGGTGGAGATACTCGTCTCTCCATCTTCTCCAAAATTGTTCGAGCTGCGATTGTACTCGTTTCCATCTGGTTGTGAGATTGCTTCCATCCTCACTCTGCGTAGGGATGGGCACGGCTAGCATTGGGCGTGCTATCAAAAAATGACCGGGTGTGATCGCGGTCGGTGAATCTGGCGTCGTGTAAACAGGTGTGAGTGGTCGCGAATTCATTATTGCGGCCACTTGGTAGAACAGTGTCTGCAATTCCATGATGTTTAGCTGTGCTCCTCTGGCCGCTGCACTAAAGAGCCGCTTGGCTACCTTTATGTTCGCTTCCCAAAGTCCTCCAAAGCTGGGGCTTCGGGGTGGAATGAATGAAAATCTTATTCTGTGAGTTGCCGCAATATCAACTAATTTGTTTTGAAAAACTTCATTGTTATATATTCTTCGTAAACGATTGAGTTCTCTGCTGGCCCCGACAAAGTTCCGCCCATTGTCGGAGAAAATAACCTCGGGTATTCCCCTCACTGATGTGAAACGGAGAAGTGCTGATATGAACGCTGCCGTCGACTGATCTTCGACGACTTCTAGGTGAACTGCTTTGGTCGCAAAACATATGAAGATGCAAGCATATGCTGTGGTCTTGCATTTCGATTTTTGATTGAGATATACTTCGAATGGCCCACATAAGTCCACTCCCGTGTGAGTGAACGCTACTGATTCATTTACCCTGGGCGAGGGCAGTTGTCCCATTCGTTGCTGTAAACGTCTGGGCCGCGCTTTGGCACATAAGATGCATCGTTGAATGACTCCTTGTACGGTCCTTCGGAGATCCCTCATCCAAAATCTTTGTCGAAATTCGTTTATTACCAGATCTGTTCCGGCGTGAAATCTATCCTCATGTATTTTTTGAATTATTACCCTCGAAAATGGGTGCGATTTGGGAATCAATATTGGATTCTTTTGTGAGATGGGCATTTCTGCATTGTGGAGTCTCCCTGTGACATGTATGACTCCATTTCTGACGATTGCGTTGAGATGCTGGAAAGGTCCTTTCGTAGGCACCTTCCCAGTTTTTCGTAATTCCGCTACTTCATTTGGATAAATAGTGGCTTGCATAATTCGGACTACGAGTGTTAGTCCTTCATTCAATTCAGTGGTGGTGAGTGGGCCCGATCTCTTTTCGTTTCTGATGCCTGTGTCTTTATTGACCTTCTTCATATTGTTTATGGCTCTACACAGCCATGCAAAGTGTCTTACTGTTTTGTCATGAGTGTGATGGTGCGGGTATTTTGCGATTAAGTCTTCGCATGCCTTTCCTGTTGCTGCTACCAATCGTGTTATTGGTTCTTTAATCTCTTCCTGTTCTGCAGCAGCAGTGTATTAGTAGCCGCTCTGCAGATAATATTGTCTTCTTCGTATACATTCCGGTCCGTATAACCAAAATTCTAGTTTTGCTTCGCGTAATTTTCTGACTGGAATTCCTCTCGAAACCATATCAGCCGGATTTTCTTTCGTAGATATATATTTCCAATGCTCTGGATTCGTGGTGGAGTGTATCTTCTGCACTCTATTTCTAATGAAGGTTCCCCAACGTGTATTTGAAGATTTGATCCAACTTAGCGCTACTTGTGAATCACTGTAGTAATATTCCGACGAGATTCGACCGGCCAGAATGCTCTTTATTTTAGCAGTTAGTTCTGCTAGAAGTGCCGCCGCCAAGAGTTCCAGACGGGGCAGAGTGACCTTCTTCAAAGGCGCCACTCTCGATTTCGAACATAAGAGATTCGTACTCTCTTCTCCTTTTAAGTTGATTGCATGTAAGTAAATGACGCATCCATAAGCCTTTTCGGAGGCGTCACTGAATCCGTGTAAATCTAGTGCGATCGTATGACTCGGAGTCGACATCCGAGGTATTTCTATCTTGCTGAGCTCCACTAATGAAGCTTCGAACTTCTTCCATGAGCTTAGTGCTTGATCTGGAACATCATCGTCCCAGCTGACGTTATAAGTCCACAATTCTTGCATCAATATTTTAGCTGTAATGATTACAGGTTGTATCAATCCGATTGGGTCATACAGTCTCAAAATCTTCGAGACCATCTGTCGCTTTGTGAGCGCTTCGTATGTTTCACCTATGTTTTTCGTACTGATGAACTGGAACACGTCTGTTTTGGGGTTCCAGGCTATCCCCAATGTCTTTATGACCTCTTGGTCACCAACTTGGATCAATGGTTCCAAGTCTTTCTCTGGAATTCCTTCCAGTACGCTTGCGTTGTTTGATGCCCACTTTCGAAGTGGAAATCCATGAAGTGACAATGCATGCTCTATTTCTCGTTTCGTCTCCGTCAGTTCATCTGCGTTGGACGCTCCAATCATTAGATTGTCAACATAGAACGATCGTTGAATGGTGTCGGCAATTCTCGGATTTACCGACCGATAATCTTCAGCTGCTTCGTGTAGTGCCCTACAGGCCAAGAATGATGAAGACGCTGCACCATATGTGACAGTCGTCAGTCTATACGCTTTCAATTGATCATTGGGGCTGTCGCGCCACAAAATACATTGTAACCAAGTGTCTGTGTATGCGATGTGAATTTGTCTGTACATCTTTGCAATATCTGCTACTAGCACGTCGTTGTGCGTCTTGAAATCAATTAGCAGATCAAATAAGTCCTTTTGAATGGTTGGTCCCACGATTTGTATATCGTTCAGGGATACTCCGGTTGACGTCTTTGCACTTGCGTCGAACACCACCCTAACCTTGGTGGATGTTGAATCTGGTTTCACCACACACGAGTGAGGGATGAAATACTTTACTTTGTGAAAGTCTTCTGTGGTGACTGGTACCATATGTCCCAGTGTTTCATATTCATTCATGAAAGCCCTGTACTCTTTGTACAGGTCTGCATTCCGCTTGAGCCTTTGCTCAAGCGATGTGAATCTTCTATATGCTTGTTGATAAGAGTCGCCTAACGATGACGGCTCCCCCCGTAGGGGCATTCGTGTAATGTATCTCCCGTCGGGAGCGATCTCTAACGTTGTGCGGAAGTGACTTTCCGCCTCGCATTCGTCATGTTGCTTTGGTTCCCAGTCTTGAAAGCACGCTTCTTCAAGACGCCAAAACTTCTCTATGAGTTTGGCCATTTCGTCCTGTGGGAATTCGAATTCATTTCTGCTACACCTTGTAGCAGACAATACAGTGGTTGATGGGCTGCTGTGACGTAGCGTCCCACATGCAATCCAGCCCAAGCTGGACTCTTGATACGTAAGACCGTTGGCTACGCTAAGCCGGCCTGGCATTAGAATTTTGAAAAATATTCTCGCTCCGAGGAGAATGTCGATTTCATTCGATCTGTAAAACTGGGGATCGGCAAGGTGCAATTGTTCTGGTATCCGTATACCCTTTTCATCAATAGCTGTGCTTGGTTGATCGTCCAATATCTTTGGCACTATGATCAATTCTAAACTTTCATTGTAGTTGCTTGCGTGAGAGGCTATCACAGTTTTGATACCCCTTTTAACATGTGCTTGTCCGCTAACTCCTTTAATGGTTACGTTTACCGAGTGTTGCGGAATTCCTAGGCTTCGAGCAGCCTTTTCTGTGATTGTTTCTACTTGACTCCCTGAATCAAGTAGACATCGAAGAGGGTGCCATTTCTGCTCACCCTTAACATGAATTATGGCTGTGCCCAGAAAGACGTATTCTTCCTGAGCTAGTCATTTCGTTGAACTTGCTTGTGCTTGATTGACACCCTTCTCGGGATGCAATTGTTGGATCTCGTCCCCCTTGGGAGAGTCTCCACGATGAAGTAGTGTATGATGCTTCGTGCTGCATATTTGGCATTTCCGTTGTGATTTGCACTCCTTCGTTGAGTGCCCAGGTATGAGGCAATTAAAGCAGTGCCTCCCTGCTTTGATAGTTTCCCATCGTTCTGGGATGCTCATTTTCGTGAATTTAGGACACGTAAATGCTGTGTGTCCTTCATTGTGACAAACGTAGCACCGCTGTGCTTCCCTTTTGTCTTTGGTGGTCGCAGCTTTGCCTTCGATTGCTGCTACGACTTTCGGCTGGGGTCGATGACTAGAGTGTGCCGTTTCGGCAGCCACTTTGCAAGTCATCTGGTTAGCCAGCCGCTCTAATTCTATTTTGAATTCGCTCCAAACATAAATGCGCTGGAGGTCCAACCATTGGCGATGCAATCTGGTTCGCCAGGTTGTTCATTTGCTATTTGTCGAGTGGCGGACAATAGTGTATCGACAGCGTCGATCAGTCCTAGTATCGCTCTTTGCGATGCCTTATGTATCCTTTTAATTTTCAGCAGAGTGTAAAAGTAACCTTCATATGCGATTCGTTTCTTGTAGAATCTTGCTTCCAGTTTGGCCCAGGCTTCAGTGAAAGGCACTCCTGAATTCTCGAGTGCTTCGCAGGAGTTACGAGCGGGCTCGTATTCTAAACATTTCGCCAGGAAAGCGTATTTGCTTGCATCCTCGTTTAGGGTCGCAATCCGCTTCTCAAAGCGGGCTTTAAACGATAGCCACTCGGTGGCTGACCCACGGAACTTCGGGAGCTCCAATCGGGGTAAATAATCGGCCTTGCTATTGCCGGTGATCATTGTTTGATCCAGTACTTGCCTTGAACCTTCATCCTGACTCGGTTCATTCGTTTGTGATTGCGCATGCCGTATTCTCTTTGCCAAACTGGCTCTGGACTTGATATATGCGGGGAGGAGAGCATCCCGTCTCTTGGAGGGCCCCGTTTGGCCCTCAATTTTCAGTATCACTGCACAAGCTTGATCGTACAAGCTTGTTAGTACTTCTTGTTGCACTAGTAATGTTTCGACTTCGTCGTCGTCTTCTGCTAATTTGCATGCGTCTTTGATAATCGGAGCAATGCTTTGCTCCAGTGCCGTTAGCTGCTTTTTCCAGCTTTCAACGGCATCGTCCTCGTTTGTCGTCATGTTTATTTGATTTGATAATTACTAACCGCTTTACTTGTTTGATTGACTCAAATACTTAGCTGGGTCATTGATTATGCTCCAGTCTAAATAGTCGGCTATGGCTTCGGCCGATCTATTTAGTTCAGTGGTAAATCTGCTTTCGTATCCGCGGCTCCTGCCGCCAAGTTGAACATGTGCGATATTATCAGTTTTATCGCTGCAGCTTCTTCCCGCGTACGACGCGGGTCCTGTTTCAAATTCTCCTCCGTATCCCTCATATACATGTAGCACATGGAATACAGTAGGTCGTTGGAATGTCGAGAATTCATCTTTACAAATTTTTCACATCAGTCACAATAATTCGTGTTTATCACACATCTTCCACGCAGTTGCACACCGTGCTTCGCTCACGGGCGAAGTTTACTTATTGATCACACAGTCACGCAGTGTCATGTTATGATTCCCGCGAATGGGAAATTCACGTTGTCAATTTTCAGCCACACAGTGGCGCATTGTAATAACTATGCAGTGGCGCAGCATACTTCCCGCGAGTAGGAAGTTCACTTTGTTAATTTTTAGCCACGCAGTGGCACACCATACTTCCCGCGAATGGGAGATTCATTTTCTTGGTTTCAGCCACTTAATGGCGCAACATCTTCCGTGCGCTGAGACAATGTCACTTCACTTTCCGATTATACAGCCATGCAATGGCATCACTTTTTCGCGCGCGGAGAGAATGTCACTTCACTTATCAGAATCGATTACTTTCGCGAGTCCGTGATCGCTCGAAGTGCGATCACGTCGGGGTCACCAAATGGTGTTCGTTAAAATTAAGAAGTTAGTATTGGGCCATAGTGGCCCAACACGGCTTTCGGACTAAGTACTAACTCCTTCACGGTCGGTTTTAGACTGAACTGTATTTCCTTAAATTTTACATTGCTTAGGTCACTTGGGTGTTTCTTGTTTCTCCATGTCAGCACAAAATGTGCGTTTGATTATACAGCATTCACACTATCGAGTCGGATCCTCCGCTGCGCCCCTTCCAGTTCGCGCAGTCGTTTCGTGTTTCTCCTCCAATGGTAGTAAATGATGGCGATCACCATCGCCACGATGAATGCCCCGTCTATGGAATATGATGCGACGTCGTGCATCGATATGGTATTCTCGATCTTATCGCTGCCGAACATTATACTTGTTTTTAATTGTCGCGTTTTCTTGGAACTCGTAATGTTCCCTACATTGTGGCGCATTTTATTGCATCGAGGAGGGTCTTAATCGCTGACCCAAGCACTCGAGCGTGTGAAACCACTTCGTTTGGAATTTCGGGTCTCGCTATTATCAGCGGAAATTTGCATTGTCAATTTTTTCATAGGGTCGTCACCCAATCTGATTTCGTGTACTTCCATGGATTAAAGAAGTTGGAGCATCGCTGGGTCAAGTGTATCGAGCTCAAAGGAGACTATGTTGAGAAATAAATCGCCGCTTTTCCAAAATTTTTATTTCTTTTTGTAGGCTAAGTACTTTTCGGGCTGTCCTCGTAAATGGAAATCGGGAAATTAGGTCATAAGAAGAAGATTAAGTCTCATTAAGCACTTCGTAAAACCATGAGATTGAAAACATTGGCATAAATTTATGGTTCACCTACTAAACTTTTCCCTTGAACGATGGTTTTTTCATATATGTTATGAACCTGCTAATGTGATTTACCGAGGATTAGGCTGAGTGCACCCGTGGCCGAGTGCTCAGCGTCTCTCACTATCATGCCGGGTGTTCGGGTTCGATTCCCGTTCTGGCCGGGGGATTTTTCGTCAAAGAAATTTCCTTCGACTTACACTGTGGTCACGCGTATTCTAGAGCTTGCCACTCGGAATACATTCAAGACGTGTAGTTTGGCTTAAGAAATATTAACTAAGTATTAATGAAGGACGCTAGTTAATGCATACGTTGAGACGGCAAAAGTTCCGCAGGGACGTTAACGCCATTCAAGAGAAAAGGCTGACCAAATAGTTCAGGAGTGAAAACGGGAAGCCCAAGTCAAAAAAAGACAAAATATTTTTTGAAGTATCTAATTGAGTGAATAAAATCAAATATTCTTAGATGTACCCTCTTTGTTCTCTCCAGTACAAAGGAATATTTGTTATTGATTGGATTATTCATTTTTTCCCCATCTATTTATTTTATTCGGATCATTTAACAAACCAGTTGTAACAGAGCCCAGTTTTTATTCATGTACATGTTTTACCTTAAGATAACTATTGTTGTATATTACACTGTAGCCATTTTTAGACGTAAGGGTAACCCTAACTATCGTTAAACATATCTTTTATCTATTACACAGTAGCCGTTTAGGCGTAAGAGTATCCCTATTCCATCGATACACAGTGATACGGCGTGAGAGTATTCCAATTGTTATTCATTGAAGCCCCACGAGTCTCGCGGTAAAGATGGTCCGCTACATCAATGACCGGCTTAATGCAATAAGGGCAGACGATTCTGTGGAGGGTGCCCTAGTGCTCCAAAGGCCGGGTTTAAACCCCCCGACCGTTCATCCCTCGGCACGGGTCGCTTCACGCCTTGGATTAGGGGTTTATCCATTACTGTCTTTCCATAATAACCATGTATCACAGCCATCCTCCTTTTTGGGGCTTTGGACTCACTGCTCTGAATCTCAATAATTTCAGAAGCTTATTCGGACATGTTATTATCCGTCATTCGCAGGCGAAGTTTTCAGTCTACTCCTTCATCAATAAGCAGTAGATAAGCTTGAAGTGTAGTATAAAAAATGGAATATACCCCAAAAGTTCAGAATAATGGCCGCGGTGGTTCACACACAACAGGGGAATAAAAGGAATATTTAGAAGAGACTTTTCAAAAGAGATTATGACTTTTACAAACTATATCATAAAATTTGTCATATCCCAGATCAATTCTGTTTAACAATTCCCACTTTTCCGTTGTCCGCAGGTTGTTCATCCTAAAAACATCCTTCCAATCGGCGTAGCACTACCAGCCAAACACAAAATGTGATCATAAAGGGTGTGTCACATCAAATTGCATCACGGAAAAAACGCTGTAGAAATTTAATTTTTAGGAATTATATCTTCAGCTTTCGCTTATAATCAGATAAGAGTGTATAGATCACGGTCACGGTCGGATCCACGGTCAGCAGAGTACTAAAACGATACTTCGAGAACCTAACCATCGACCGGAAGGTGAAGAACGGCAAAAATGGATGCTCCGTCAGTGAAAAAGATCACAAGCGCGTAGTTAAGCAGATTAGACGTGATCCGAGAAGTTCGGTCCGAGATGTCGTCAATAAGCTGAATTTGTCAAGTTCATTCGTCCAGCGGACCAAGCAGCGGGAGGGCCTGCGTACATACAAGGTTCAGAAGGCTCCTAACCGCGACGAAAGGCAAAACATGGTGGGGAAGACGCGAGCCCGGAAGCTGTACACCGAAATGCTGACGAAGCCGCATTGCCTGGTAATGGACGACGAAACCTACGTCAAAGCGGACTTTCGTCAGCTGCCGGGCCTGTTGTTCTTCTCCGCAGAGGACAAATTCAGCGTTCCGGAGGAGATTCGTAAGCAGAAACTATCCAAGTTTGCCAAAAAGTACATGGTGTGGCAAGCGATCTGCTCTTGCGGAAAGCGGAGCGCCCCCTTCGTGATGACCGGCACGGTAAACGGGCAGATTTACCTTAAGGAGTGCCTACAGAAGCGCTTACTACCACTATTGAAGCAGCACGAGGGCCCGACCATCTTCTGGCCGGATCTCGCTTCGTGCCACTATTCAAAGGACGTGTTGGAGTGGTACGAAGCCAACGGGGTCACCTTCGTGTCAAAGGAAATGAACCCGCCCAACGCGCCGGAGCTTCGCCCAATAGAGAAATACCCAAAGAACCCAAAAGTTGTCAAATCGGAGGCGGACTTCAAGAGAAAATGGATTTCTGTTCAAAAAAAACTACAACCTGACGTTGTACAGAACCTTATGGACGGGGTAAAGAGGATGGTGCGAGCATACGGGCTTGGGCTCGAAGTATGAATAAAAAAAAATGCCAAAAGTTGTTTAATAGTTTTTATTTTACTGTCTAAAATTTTCAAAAGGATCGGTCTACTGGGCGAATTTCTACAGCGTTTTTTCCGTGATGCAATTTGATGTGACACACCCTTTATGACTGACAAATTGCTTAAACTCTTGATTTTTTTTTTAATTTCTGAAAATATGAGCATCCCACGACTTGTAACTGGCACGGATTGTTTGTTCCATCTTTTTATCTCATTAATTATAATTCCTTCAAAAATTGTCCACTCAAAACAAAATGTTTTCATATATCTGAATTTCAGTTGATTTCCGGAATCACTGTTCATTTTATAGCAGCGATCATAGTAGGCGTATCCGCAATCTTTTGACAGACTCGTGAACGAACAACTGTTGTTCGGATGGATCAGAAGACGCGTCGTAGTGGAACCAGGGGTACCAATTGTACCGCACCACGACTGTATTCTGACGACTGTCACCATCATTGTCCCGTAACAGTCGTTAGATCAATCTATTAACGACAATCACACAGTGAAAATGTCGTGCGACATTTATATTTACTGTCGTGTGCTGTACACGGCTGCATTTCCATATGTGAGTATTTTGTTCATTCGTCTGCGACAGGCCTGGTTGCTAACTAGTCATGTTGTTTGTAGATTCGGAATGCAATCGTAAATGCATTTTTTTCCCTCGTGCTGATGATGTCGGGTGTCTTTGTATATATTATGCAACGTCGTTCGCTTACAAAAGTGTGTTCTTTATTCACCAGTATTTTATTCATTTTCTCATTCGCAAACTATAGGTTGTAGGCTTTGAAACGGAAGATAATTTTCAGTTTCTGGTGAATTCTGCAGCATATTCCGAATTGTGAGTAGTGAGGAGTGTGAGCAACAGGGGAGAATCTGTTGAAAGAAATGCGAGAGGAAGTGTTGTGGGTGGAATTAGCGTAGATGAAAGTTTCGTGGGTGCAAATGCATGGCCAGATAAGAGTGAAGCTGGGGGTAGTGGAGCGGGTAGGAGCAACGATGGAGTGGATCGTTCGAATGGAATTTCTAACCCGAACGGAAATCGAACTCGAAGCCCCCGTGGCAAGCGCCACGCAAGCCACTAGGTCATGAGGACCATACATAATAAAAAATATGTCCTTTTTTTAATTCTTTATTGAAGAGACTTTCAGCCTCCTGGGCTGGTTCGCCTCTAAAAAAAATTGTACTGAGCCTGTTTGAAATCCATCGGTTTTCGAACGTTTAAAGTTGGCTTCCTACTTGGAGGATAAACCTAAACATTCCCATCACTGAGTATTTCCCGATGTCATCAATATACATATTAACAAAGAAACTCTCGCCTAGAATCATTAAGGAATCCGTGCTTGTTTCTCCTATGAATTGCTGCTCATTTGTGTACCTATCTTGATTCGGCCATCCCAACAGTACATCATTCTCGATACAGCCGATCTAAAATTGAATCGGCTGTCTCTGTATATACGTAACTTGTGCTCACAACCACATCCCAGAGCGTACTGGTGAAAAAGCACAAACGCATAAAATAAAGGCTTGTCTTACGATCGCGATTTCTTGGTCATGACATTTTTCTTGCGACAGTCAAATTTGACAGTAACTCGGGTAAACCGATGATATTCATCGCATCGTGAGCAACTGTTACAGCGACAGAATTAATGGAGTAGCAGACACGAAAAAATGGAAAATTAACAGTACGTTTGGCTCACTACGATCGGGCCCGACAAATCAGACAAATTCGACGAAGCACCGACTGCTATAGCACAGGTTTATTTTATTCATTCGTGCTCTGTCGCTTGTATGCGAATGTAGCGCGCACACAGTGAGTCTCGATTTTATTTCATACCGACTGTAATGAAAATGCAGTACTTTTGGGACGCCTGAGTGGAACTTACGATCGAAAGCTGATGTTGGAGGTATTGAAGGAACAATTAACGCCAACCCGGGACTCCGTCAAATATGTCACCCTTCTAAACTCGAGTAACACCGCGAGTAATCGGTTTTCCACCTTACTAACCATAGATGTAAGAAAATAAAAATTTATAAAATACTATGATCGCTAGAATTATATTTAAGAATTCGGCTCCTTTCAAATTATGTAACTGGGCCTGTAAAAATAAACGAATTTAAAAAAAACGGGATTCCCCAAAAAGTACAACTCTAACCAAAGTATCATCAGGAGAATCCGTATGCGAGACGGTTATCGGAATTTCTGTCCCTGCAAGCAACCAAGCAGGATGCTGAAACAAAATCTGATGGTCAAAAGGAAAGTTGTACAACAAGGTTTTGACGCAGTGAGGATGATGTATGCAGGTGGATGAGGAAACGTACGTGAAAATTGATTTTGGACAGCTTTCAGGTCTGAAATTCTATAAGACCACTACAGTCGAGCGGTCCTCAATCCTCTCAATGGCCCCAAATCCACCCAATCGAAAAATATTGTGTAATTGTCAAGCAAAAATAGAAGTGCCAAAGTACCTCAAAATGCTGCAAACATGAAGTGATCTTGGAATAAAATGGCCGTTGAGGTTGACCAACAGACAGTCCAAACTTTGATCGAGGGTATCCAAAGAAAAGAACGATAATTCAATTAATTTTGTGAAAAGAGCGAAAGATTATCCGCTATAAATATATAAAAACATTGTTGCACCTTTAACAAATTTCAAGATGCAACTAGTTTTGTGGTTCCTGATTCTAAATGAGCTTTGTATTAGCCTTCTATTTTTGAATGTACCCCAACACAGTATCGTAAAAATATCCACAGTTTACCTCTTTGAAGAATAAAGCCCCTCTCTAGTTTATGTTGAAGGATTACAATAAAATCAAATCATTACTAGTAACTTCAGCAGTAGATACATCGCCAACAAGGCCAATAAATGTTTGAAAGGTCTAGTAAAAAGCGACAATAGTTTGAATCAATAAAACAATAAAACAATACAATAAAACAATCGCATAGTACAACGGCACATTTATGGTGGGAAGTTGGAGCACATCACATACATCAGAAATTCTAAGAATCGTCCAAGTTCAAGGAATAGTGTGCTACAAGCAATTCAGCATAATGTTCACGGACGAAATCACAAATAATCGCTCTACATGAACTGTGTAGATATGGAAATATTTATTAACACTCATGCGGACAGAGAGACTTCAAATATTGATTCACAAGCTCTAGATGTTCATTCAAAAACAATTTATTGAGAAGAATGACAAAGGAATAGATATTTTTCTCTATTCCCAAAATATAATTTATTACAAATTACGGAACAAATTGATAAAAAGACGGGACAACCAAAAATGGTCCAAAAAACGTTTCTGTCCCGTCCAAAACGGTACGTTTGGTCAGCCTATCTAGGATCAGGGCTTTGCATAGTCATAATCAATTGAGGATAGTCAGCTGATTATCTGACTGACTATATCCGTATTCAGTTAGTAATGACTATTGGCTTCTTCACGCAGATTCTCCGCCAAAACAACTAAACAGTCAGTCGGGCGTTTAGTCGCTATCTCCCTCTACCGACTCGACTATATCATTTTATTCTTCCCAGTCAAATTGTCCTCATTGCATTTTGAAGTGACTTTCCCCAAAACGAATTCCTTCATCTCTTTCTCTCTCCCATGTACGTGTGCATGCATCGATGTTTGAGTTCAACGTGGTTTGGCATACGCTACAGGTGAGCTAGATTCTTTTGTATCATACACGAAAATTACTCACACATATAAAATAGCGTCAGTGTGTGTACGCTGTTTTGCACGCTAATACTAACGCGAGGACTTTTATAGCATTCTAGCTCGTCCCGCCCAACATTTGTTTTTTGCTATCAATACCTTCAAACATTCACGTTTTCGTACTATGAGCAAGTTCATGGGTCCAATCGCAGATCTGTTCATTGATTAATCTTCTAATCGACCCCGTTGAATTTATTTTACTATAAAATTCCTAGGGGGTCTCCGTAGCCACATTGGTTGCGCGTTCGCTTAGTAAGCGATCGATCGTGAGTTCAAAACTCAGGACCCTCATTGACCATCTTTGTGTTGTTACAGAATAGCAACGTACACGCAACAATCATCAGCGATGGAGATCGATCCACGGTCGAAATAAGATCGATTCATCCATACAACTGCTCTGCTCTGCAAGACACATCGGGCTGCTGTTCTATAAATAACTCAACAATGATCATTCAACTGTCTCCGCTGTCCGGTGGTCTAACTGGATAATGGAAGAACAGAAAGAATACTCTTACGCCTAAATGGCTACTGTGTGAATGTACCATATGTAATGGTACAGAAGGAATACTGGCGAATGGCAACTGTGTAATGTGCTAATTATAGATATATGATAACCATGTGAGATGTGTACACGATTAAAATTCGGCTCTGTTACAGCTAAAATGCTAATGAGCCTTAAATAAATAAATGGGATAAAAAAAATCCTAGCATTTCTAACAAAACTCATCATTATAATATCAGATTATTTTCAGACACAATTCTCGTTCAAGATTTTTCAATTTTTTTTTCGAGTTCTGCTCTTATCAACACATTCGACGATACTTTTTTATTGGTATAGATAGAAGATATAGGAGTGCGTTTCGTCACATTAACATCCATTTGCAGTTTCGACCAAAGATCAATTTCGGTAGCGCAAGCATCAAATGGACTAACAGCACTTGTCACTATGTAATTGTAGAACATATGGGAATTTAATTTTCCGAATTTTCCCTTTTTCCTTCAGAGTTTTCTGAAAATTTTCAATTGTTATGTTTGATTGGAATATTTTTGGTTGAAATATCTATATATGAGGGGCTTAGAATGAAAGGGGTGTAAGTGATTTGATCGATTTCTCTACATCGACTCTCTCTTTTGGTCATAACTTAGCTGCAAATACATTCCCAGCTGTATTTGAAAATGTGGAAGATAGTTTAGAACCTCATCTATCGGATTGTATAGCAAACTTAAATTGGAACGTTTTTGCAGTTGAGTTATTAACTAAATGAAAAGTTGATGAAGAGAAATCGATCAAGTCACTTACACCCCTTGCCTTCTGAGCCCCTCATATATAAAAATGGATTTCTGTCTGTCTGTCTGTCTGTCTGTCTGATTCTTATGGACTCGGAAACTACTGAACCGATCGACATGAAAATTGGTATATAGGGGTTTTTGGGGCCGGGGAAAGTTTTCGTGATAGTTTGAGACAACTCCCCCCTCCCTAAGGGGGGCTGCCATACAAATTAAACACAAATTTTCACATTACTCGGGAATTAATCAAGCAAATTAAACCAAATTATGCTTATTCAGGTTTTAGGGTGCAAAAAATGTTTCTATGGTGGTTAGACTCTCCCCCCCGTCTCTAAGAGGAGGCTGCCATACAAATGAAACGAAAATTTCTGCATTACTCGAGAACTCTTCAAG
Organism: Toxorhynchites rutilus septentrionalis; assembly: GCF_029784135.1. Classification (NCBI taxonomy): domain Eukaryota; kingdom Metazoa; phylum Arthropoda; class Insecta; order Diptera; family Culicidae; genus Toxorhynchites; species Toxorhynchites rutilus. Next base: position 87,952,095 of record NC_073744.1, read on the forward strand.
CAAATGAAACTAAATTTGGCATGTGAAGGTTTTAGGGTGCAATAAATGTTTCTATGATGGTTAGACTCTCCACCCCTCTCTCTAAGGGGGGGCTGCTATACAAATGGAACATAAATTTCTGCATTACTCGAGAATCAATCAAGAAAATGGAACCAACTTTGACATGTGAAGGTTTTAGGGTGCAATAAATGGTTTTATGATGATTAGACTCTTCACCTTCCTCTCTAAGGGGAGGCTGCCATACAAATGAAACACAAATTTCTGGATTACTCGAGAATTAATCAAGCAAACGAAACCAAATTTGGCATGTGGAGCTTTTAGGATGCAATAAATATTTCTATGGTGGTTAGACACTCCTCCCGCTCTCTAAGGGTGGGCTGTCATACAAAAGAAACACAAACTTCTGCATAACTCGAGAACTAATCAAGCACAATTTGGGATGTGAGGGTTTTTGAGTATGAGAAATGTTTCTATAATGGTATGACACCCCTCCCTCCTCTGGGATGGAGAGGGGGCCCCATAAAAATATTACACATATTTCAACCAAAACTATTCAAACCAAACATGACAATTGAAAATTTTCGGAAAACTCTGAAGGAAAAAGGGAAAATTCGGAAAAATAAATTCCCATATGTTCTACAATTACATAGTGACAAGTGTTGTTAGTCCATTTGATGTTTAGCGAAATTGATCTTTGTTCGAAAATGGAAATGGATTTTAATGTGATGAAACGCATTCCTATATCTTCTTCTATCGATACAAAAAAAAGAATCGTCGGATGTGTTGATAAGAGCAGAATTCGAGGAAGGAATTGTCCGATTTAGGTCTGTTTTTATTCTATCATATTTTCTGTATAAAACATTTATTCCATGTAACGGAGAAACATGTTATTTGCAAGTGGTTGAAAAATCTTGAACGAGAATTGTGTCTGGAAATAATCTGATATTATAATGATGAGTTTTGTTAGAAATACTAAGAATTTTATAGTAAAAGGTAAATTCAACGGAGTCTAATAGAAGATCAATCAATAAACAGTTCTGCGATTGGACCCATGAACTTGCTCATAGTAAGAAAACGTGAATGTTTGAAGGTATTGATAACAAAAAACAGGGAGGCGGGACGAAGTTTGCCGAGTCAGCTAGTGTGTAATATTTTTATGGGAACCCCCTCTCCATTCCAGAGGAGGGAGGGGTGTCATATAATCATAGAAACACCCCCCCCTCCCTCAGAATACAATGGTAGGAGGAGTGTTGACCCACTTTAGAAAAGTTTCTTGCCCCCTAAAACCTCCACATTCCAAATTTGGTTCAGTTTGCTTGATTAGTTCTTGAATTATGCAGAAATGTATGTTTCATTTGTATGGCAGCCCCCCCCCCCTCCTCTCAAAGAGATTAAATCAAAGATGTGTTAGCATGGTTAGCGTGATTGTCTTATACCACTACCCAGCTGTTTTCGTTGGATTTCTTTAGGTGAAAACATGTTACTTCACAATGAAAGTAAAGTCTTGCGCATGATTACTTTATTATTACCAATTTGCTTTGGTGCTATCTCGTCTCATACAGCTCATATTTCTATTTTTGCGAATCTAGCGCAATTGCTTAGTGCGAAACCGTTTCTCTACGCATGAAATAGTCCCTACGTACAGCTCAAAGCCCATTCAGACATAATTATGTATTTTCGCAAACAGGTTTTTCATTTCATCCATACAAAAGTACAATGATGACGAAGTAGTTGACCTTATTTCTCGAAGTCAGTTGAGAGGTAGTCGTGAATAATAGCCCAAAAAGGGGTAAACTTTGTTCATTCACATTGTAGCTCGCCGATTTCATTCAACTAGCTTTTATTGCTATCCTTTCGCCTTCATCGTCATTTACGCCGACAGCATCTCGGTGCGGAGATAATGATCGTATGCTTTTCGCAGCGTTGAAATCGTCTGTTTTGTTTACACCAATAAACGCGAATCTTTTTTATGCTGCGAGATGACGAACTCGAATGAGTAGCGGTCGTTGTAACACTTTCATTGCGTCTCTCCCAAGCGAAAATAAGTCATTGGTACACAATCTAGCACACTTCTGCTTTTACTGTCATATTATCTCATTCGTATCATGTCACAAAATAAATATTATCCAATCCAGTCTCCGTTGCTCCTCGTCTTTCGTTCGGCATCGCTGTATTGGTAAGGATGAAAATGCGAATGACCACATTGGATGAAGCTGCACGATACTTCTCTGACGAGAAATATATTATGACATCATGATTAGCATTACGTATTCAGATGTGATGATTGTGATGTATATGAATATAGATTTACTCAATGAAGCTACACTAATGAATCCATCACATTATCCATCTTTTTCGTTTTATACACATATTCGTATTTGCATCGTATCTGATCTTTGAGAATACATGTCCAAACTACAGAAAGAATGATTTATAGTGTTACTTATTCAAAAAGTCGAATTTCCTTTTCTGCAATTGTGTTCTCAACGAAAAAAACAGGAAGTGGGTTATATCTATGGTATAACCGCAATGATGACGTAGGACTATCGTTGATTTAGTGATCATTTGTTTGAAGTTGAATCTGAATTCATTCTGAATGAATGAATAAATGAATATTTGGGGGACTTCGAAAACGAGAGCGTTACGTTGGAGGTACAAGGTTTTATGCATCCAATATTGGATACGAAAATGTCCTACTGATGGGGAAGAATAATCTTCAGAAGCTTTCCTGCTAATTGCACTTGATTGAAAAATCATAGAACTAAATGTATTTGGTCGCAGTATTATATGTATAGAAAACATTAAAATAAATTCGTTCGCTCGCATGTAATTTTCAATTCCAAGGGGAACTGGTTGATTATTTTGCAGCAACGACATCTTTCCGGATTCTCCTCGATTCTTCTCGAATTCCACCAGTGGTTAATGCTAACTCGATAACCACCTGTTGATTGTACTTGATTCAAAAATCACATTATTAATTGTATTTGGTCGCAGTATTAAATGGATAGAAAACATTACAATAAACTCTTCCGCTTGAATGTAATTTTCAAGTCCAAGTGGGACTGGCAGATTATTTTACAGCAACGATCACTTCATTCCGGATTCTTCTCGATAACCAGCGAACGTGAAGAGTTGCACGCGTGTATGCGTGTGGAAGTTGCTTCGATACCTCAAGCGGAACCAACTTCGATGCTGGTACTCTCTCGGTTGTCTTCTCTTCTCCTTCTGAAGGATCGGCATTTCTGCCCTCACTCACAGTTCCAAACAAACAGCATGTCTTTCAGGTCAGGGCAGGCCAGGTAATGAATCCCGTGATCCTTCGCCGTCCAGCTCGTCCAGCACGTTCAGCTCGTTCAATTACGATGTTGTCTTGTCGATGTCCTCACGAAAAATGAATACGTTTCACCACCAGAATATCGCTTAAGTATGCTTTTTGTCCGTGATTGAATCGAGAGAAGGTGTGGTTTACGATGGCAATTTGAAAGGAAAACTAGAAGGGAATGAACTCTCTGAGTTTGAAACTTTCGACGACTGAGCAATAATCGATTGAAAATTATATAATTTTCACGATGCGAAACATTTTCCGTTGCGTGCGCATACAATATTGGATACGAAAATATATACTGATGAAAAAAATACTGATGGGGAAGAATAATGTTCAGAAACTTTCCTGCTAATTACACTTGATTGAAAAATTACAAAATCAAATGTATTTGGTCGCTGTGTTATATGATTAGAAAACATTAAAATGAACTCTTTCGCATCAATGTATTTCTTCAATTCCCAGGGAAACTGGTAGAGTAGTTTTCAGCAACGATTAGTTCTTTCCTGATTTTCCTCGATACTCGAAGCCCACCAGTGGTTAATTCTAACTCGATAACCACCTGTTAATAGCACTTGATTGAAAAATATTTAGTCGCAGTGTTACATGGATAGAAAACATTAAAATGAACTCTTTTGCATGAATGTATTTTACAGTAACGATTGGATCTTTCCGGAATTTTCTCGATGCTGAATGGCATCCAAACGAAGAGTTCCGCACATGTATGTGTGTGTGTGGCGGCTGCTCCGATCTCTTCCCGGGGAACCGTTTGTGGCATCACTCTCCTCCTGATGGATTCTCTTCTGGCCTAAGGTGCACAAACAGGCTCTTGGTGACACCGTTCATCCGCGCTTTCATGATAAACGAAGAGCTTCACCACAATAGCGACAACATGCTCCAATCGCTGTTCAATTATAACTGAGTGGACTTCCAAGCGGCGCTCGCTTATATACCGATTGATGATTTCAATAGCCTGTTTTGAAAGCAATTTTAAGACTATTGAAACAAGTTTTTGGATCAAAAAGTAACAAGTATATAACGCGTAGACATTTTATCTTTCGAATGAAGTGTTTATCATACCGGTTCGTTCAGTTGTTTAGGAGCTATTAACGCTCAAAATCTCGGTCTCCGGCGTAATGCTTTCGTTTTCGAAACATTGATTTTACACCCCGGTATAGAAATGAAAGACGTCCTACGTCAAAAAAAAACGCTTCTGACGTTTATCAATTTCCAAATTACGATGCATCATCTATTTGCGCGGATCACAGCTCGCAGACGAGCCACAAAGGAATCACAAACTACCCGGATGTGTGCCTTTGGTTTCCTCTGACATTCCCTGCGAATGACTTGCTTTAGGATGTCGAACTGGTACTGGTACTGACCCTAGCTTACGACATTCAGGTACGGTGATCGAGTGGGACATTTTAGCCGAATGCTGGACTAAATCATTTCTTCACGTCTGTACTCAATCGGGTAAAACTTTTCGCATTTAAACATTTTTTAACAACCCCTTTAATTTTCTACAGTATGTTGTATCGTCGCCAACTTTGAAGGTGTTGTTACTTGCAAAGATAGAACCAACCCAGCATTGGTTAATAACACTTTATGTAAATCACCCTATAACTAAACAATGTATCGATTTTTTAATATGTACGTAAAGGTTGAACATTGAAAAAATCTGACACGAAAATCTTTATGGCTTGTTTCCGGGATATTGGCCAGAATTCACTCCTCGGAAATAGCAGTGACGCTAATGTTGATCTTATTTCAATGAGATACATATCGAGGTGAAGCAGTAGGCTAAGTATATTTGTATTGGCGAGCAAAATATGTTTTCGTAATTAGTTGCGTTCTATAAAAATTGTATATGAAAGAAACAAAACAATGCACAAAATACTCACGATTTCATAATGATTTATCATTAAATCCTGCAACTTTTTGTCTTTTGTCGCCTATAGACGACACTTGTACACACAGGTTGCGTTTTGTCGCGGATGTCGTCTATAGACGACACTCGTACACACAGGTCGTCGTACGAATTTCGTCTATAGACGACGCTCGTAGCGAAAGGGTTAAACCAGACCTCTTATTTGCTTTCTGGGTATAGGATCTGAAACCTCTGCCATTTGTTCCTCGCCTTTCGATAAGAACTTGGAATCCGTTTGAAAAAAACACACAACACAGAATTCGCCTTTCAGGATCAGTCGCCTTTACTTCTTTGCCACTCTCGGGTTTCCTGTCGACGGTCATTCAGAACATCACTCACCGTGCATTTCTCAACACGTTAAGTTTTACGCTACGATGTAAACAAATTCACTCATTCTGCCAAAACTTGCCTATTGTGGTTCTATATGTAATTCAATGGATTTTTTGGAAATTTTAACTAATGAAATAAATTAATGGAAACATTTTTCGTGTGCCCGGATCTTTTCGTGTTCAATCCTTACCTCCGAAGCACTTGAATGAATGATTAGTACCGGTAGGATCGAATGTCAGTGACCTTCATCTTGTAGAGTCAAAAATGCTGCGTCATTTGAAGCAGCATTATGCAATAGAGTTCTATGTGAAACTGAACATAGTCGATAAAGAGTATTCTGGCATGAGAAGAAAAGAAGAAGCCGTGAATTCGAGTAGGTGATTGTAAAACTAATAGCTATTTTTCAAACTTGGAAAAATCCTATTATTCGAAAAAGTTCAACAAATTAAAGCAACATTGGACGAAGTCTATCCGCCTAAAAAGACTATGTTGAAAATTTAAAAAACCCTCAAAACAATTAAGTAATTTTTATTTTTCCACGAAGTTTTCAAACGACTCTCGTATATCACTTCGTATATTGTCCTAGTATGCAGGGAAATTTCAGGATTGACTATGTAGTAGAAAGTGTTGACAACACTAAAAATGATCGATGGTTTACGTGGTTTTACAGAATCGGCTAATGATTCATTTTAATCTGTGCCTTTGTGAGAACAATACAGTATGCATCAGACGAAAGCATTTTAATTGACTTACTATTTTTACTATCAACTCAAAATGTCCTCCACTTGTATCGATGACCCCTTAACTTTACACTTTAATGTTCGCCTATATACTGAAATCCAAAGGATTTAAGTCAGGAAACTCAGAAAATATTTGTAAAAAAATAATATAGAACCTGGTTATGCTTATGCATGAGAAGTAATATTTATTACTGATATCATTATTTTCATATTGCTACGTTATTGAGTTCAACATATTAACATTAAAAATAATGCGGATTTTTAATGCTCACTATTTTATTGTATATTTTTCTCTAATGTATTGTTTATTTTACTCATCCCCCTTTTCAGTTCAATATAGTCCACCAGATCGACAAACAAGCACAAAATGACTGCTGTAGAGGTTCATTCAGGATACAAATATTATGGGAAAGCAAACGATACCAACAAGAAAATCGTTTTGAACTATCTTGACATGAGTGTCACTAGAGGATCTATGTAAGTGTTTATTCCAGAATTTGATATGTTGACTAAATCGCTTGCTCTATGTGTATATTTATTTTTCCTCTACCCAAAACAAATGTGCTTTAAAAACATTGGGTTTGAATATATCGTGAACGATAAGATACTATTGATACGATTACCCAGTAGGGATCTCGAATGAGTTCTCGCTGTGATTTTTTTTTCTTATTTCTTGAATAATCAGCTCAAAAGCAAAAAAATGTAGTCAAATGTCAATTGAGTCAGTGGTTTTCTCTATGGAGATTCTAATAATTTTTTGAAGGCATATTTAAAGAACAACTCAAGTATTAAACGTCTGGAAAATCAGTGCTGTAACTTATTATCGATCTGTTAAAAGGGAAGACCTTCTACGAGAACTTGGTGTGGGAGATATATTTGACGTGATCCCTTACCTTCTTGGGCATTATACACATATTACGTTACACATTAAAAGGAAAGAGAGGGCTTGAGCCTGCGTTACCTATGTCACAGGGGGGATTACTAAACTAGCTGACCCGCCAAACTTCGTACCAACCCCCCCCCCCCCCCCCCCCCCTTAAGAGAGGGAGTAGGAGTATCTAACTACCATAGTATCATTTATTGCACCCTAAAACCTTCACATATCAAATTTCGTTTCATTTGCTTGAATAATTCTCGAGTAATGCAGAAATTTCTGTTTCATTTGTATTTGAGATTATTCGGTATTAAACCATTAATTATAATTACTGCGGATGGAGATCATAGATATAGTGATACGTCATTTTTAATTGAAGCTTGATGCATTATTCGTTGCAATAAATGCTCCAGGGCACAGAACTTTCAACCGAGTTGAACGTCGTATGGCTCTTCTTTCTCGGGAGTTAGCAAGTTTAATACTTCCTCATGATTATTACGAATCTCACTTGGATAGAAACTCAAAACAAGGGACCCGGACCTGGAAGCGAAACATTTTGGACAATCGTTTGCCGATATGTGCAATAACCTAGCGATCGATGGATATCCCGTTAAAGCGAAGGAACGAGGAATGTGAAAAAAATCGTTATAAGCAATTTGCCTTTCAAAAAGTGTGCCTTCTGAAGCGCCCAGCTTAGTTAGCGAGTCCGCTTTCTCATTCACCAGAATCGAGAAATGAGAGGGAACCCATGCAAAGGTATTCTTGAATAATTTTTCGACCAAAACACTCAATAGGAAATAAAATGAGCGTTTATCAACTTTCATTAAGCGGATTGCCTCTATTGAGCTAAGACTGTCTGAAAAAATAAAATAATGGTCGATGGGCAGTGTTTCAATGATCCCTAGAACATAGTATATCGCACCCATTTCTGCGACATACACGGAACGAGTATCTTTGAGCTTGAAAGAGGCACTGGAATTTTCATTGAAGATATCGAAGCCAGTGAACCGTTTTTGAATGAACCGTCAGTAAAGAACATTTTATCTGATCTAACTTTCCCATATTTTTCCGAAAATATCGACGGAATAACATTGGAGCGTAGATGATCTAAGGTTTCATGGATTTTTCGTCGCATGGACAGATCGGAAATGACAGAGGAATTGTAAAAGTATGGGAAACAAAATTAGTTGGAGATGCCTTGTGAAAGGTGTACGTCTTGGGTAAGGTACTCATGGTATAAAGACATAAAGCTTGACTGAGGAGTGAGTTGGAGTATATTTTCGAAGTTATCAATCACCAATGGATTCATGATCTTGCAACGGATGAGAAATCTGTAAGAATCTGTAAGATAATTCTGTGAACCGAAGAGTAAGCGGGGATACTTCTACCAAGATTTCGAAACTCATCATATGTGTTGAATGCAAACACCTCATGGCTATACGCAAGCAACGATATTGTATCCTCTCCAGCTGGAGAATATGAATCCTGGCAGCTGATCGGAAGCAAAAACTGCCATATTCTAGCACTGATAATATCGTTGTTTTGTACAACTGAATGAGGTCTCCTGGATGGGCATCCCATCATGTTCCGGTTATTGTTTGGAGAAAATTGATTCTTTGCTGGCATTTCTGTTTCAAATACGCAATGTGTCTTCCCCAGGTACATTTAGAATCAAAATATACACCTAGGTATTTGAAAAACAGAGTGTTGGGTCGTTTTGCCGGATAGGTGAAGTTGGAATTGGACGGGTTCGTGCTTCCTAGAAAAAACGACCATTTCAGTTTTCTCCGTAGAGAATTCGATGAGGGCCCACGTGAACAGATTGTTCAGGGTATCTTGCACCGACGTTTTCAGAACGACGAGATAAGTACCCGTGATGGAAATAACTCCATCGTGCAGTCTCTAGCTAGACAATCATCCATATCATTGACGTAAAAACTGTACATGAGGAGGCTTAGGCAGGAGCCTTGTGGTAGGCCCATAAAACTGTAACGAGAAGATTTCGAGCTGCCATGAGAGGAAATCATGTGCTTTTCTGACAGTAAATTTTACAGGAAATTATTGAGAATTGGTGAAAGTGTAGCATTGCCTAGTGGGCAACTAGATTTCTTTTTTTTTTCGTACAACTAAAACACGACCGATTCTGTTAACGTGTAACTCCCGACTCTCTATTTTTATATCAACTAAATATAAAATGACCCTAACACTATACATACTTAATCCTACAAGCTCATTCTAAATTCAGATTCCTACGGGAGGTGCTTGGAGTCGCTTTCAGAGAGGGATAAAAAATAAACCAATTGCAATCGAATTGGCTATATATAATCGTAAACATTAATTTGGTTACGCGGAATTTTCGTCGCGCGGATAACGAACTGTCGCCACGAGCCACATAGAAACCCGAGCTTTTTTTTTATACTCGCGGTACTGGAGTTCGTGTCAGTAAAACAATTGAACCTGGTCAGCGACACTGGCTGACGAACAAAACTGTAATATCAGATAATTCGACGAGGTGGATGTACTCGCGGGCTCGAAATTAGCTCGCGCTTCAGAAAATATAAAAAAGTAACTTCCAAGCACCTTTACAGAAAGTTTGACGATTAGGGGCGCTTCAAAAATCCACGATTATGAAGCTTCTCTGAGAGAATTTCCATGGAAACTGAATCAAATGCCTCTTTGATATCAAGAAAAACAGAAGCCATTTGTTCTTTACGAGCAAATGCAGTTTGACTTTCAGAAGATAGCAGCGCGAGACAATCATTCGTCCCTTTACCCCGGCGGAAGCCAAATTTCGTATTTGACAGCAAATTGTTCGTTTCAACCCACTTGTCCAAACGAAGTAGAATCATTTTCTCTAACAATTTACGAATACAGGATAACATTACAATCGGTCTATATGCATTGTGATCTCAGGCCGGCTTGTTAGGTTTTCGTATGGCTATCACTCTCACTTGTCTCCAGTCATGCGGGACAATATTCAGCTCCAGAAACTTGTTGAACAAGTTCAGTAAACGCTGTTTTCCCAAGACGGGAAGATTCTTCAACAAGTTGAATATAATCTTGTCCGACCCCGGAGCTGTTTTGTTGGATGAGAGGAGGGTAATTGAGAATTCCTCCATCGAAAAATTCTCATAATCGCATTGGGGCGGAGCGTCGCGTATGACGCTTTGGAGACAAACCCAAGTATTCCTCACTTTCACTTGTATGGTTCCAGCCACGCATTCTCCTAGCCGTATTCCAAAGAGTACTCATAGTGGTCGCCCTTGACAAACCATTGACGAATTTCCGCCAATATCCACGTTTTTTTTTGCTTTAACCCTTTGCGGTCGTATTAAATTTAGGCATGGGTGTCGTACTGGTCGGAATTATTTTTACTTGATACATGCAGGATTATGAAAAACAAACCTTCCCTGGCCCCAAAAACCCCTATGTATCAATTTTCATGTCGATCGGTTCAGTAGTTTCCGAGTCTATAAGAATCAGATAGACAGACAGACAGAAAGACAGAAATCCATTTATTTATATATAGATTATATTTTATAATTCGCCTTAGTAAGAAATTTTTCGAAACTGTCTCCAAGAATAAATCATATGAAGTATAATCAATGCATTAATTTTTTTTTTGTTATCCGTTGAATACGAGACATCTTTGCCATTGATGCAACAAATGAGTAATTAATGCCAGCAATGTGATTCCGAAAAGATCAGCACTTTTCACTTTTAACAAACAAAGATTTTTTTACATGAGATTATTGACATAAGACGCTTATGCAAACAATTATTCTGCTCTTTAAAAACAACTACTTCAACATAATGTAAACCAGTAGTTACTCAAATAATGATTTCTGCGCATCCGAAATGATCAGAACTTTTCACTTTAGATTAACAAAGATTTTGTCGCTTGAGACACATATGCGATTATTCATCAGGCATGAGGCATTTATGCAAACAGTAGTTGTGATACTTTTGAACAATCTTTTACATCACACCAAAGTATTACAATGGCTAAACTCTGCAGTTATGATTTTTGTCCCACATTCCTATGCATACGCATTGTGCGTTGTTTTGCTTGAGTGACTACTTTGTTTGATACCGAGTACCGTTATCTATTATCTCATAGGAGCACCGTATTGATTCGTGAACAGGTTCACTAAACATGAAGCTTCGTTTAGGAAAAGCATAAACTGATACTTGGTGGAGTAAAATATAAGATTAGCATGGTTTCTTGCTCTGGTGACTGAGAGCAGACAAGCGACCACAAAGAGTTAATCAAACCTTTTAGTTTGATTTCTAGATCTTGGTACTTTCGAAACCATTCCACTAATCCAGTTTTCCTGAATTTTTTGAAAGCGGATGATTTTTCAAGATAGTCCTTTGAGCACTCCTTATCCCACCATAGTGATGGAGAACGATGTCGGAAAGTGGTAGCAGGTACAAGTTTCTTTTGAGCTTCAAGTGAGCTATCGTAAATAAAACTTGATATAAAGTTATACTCTTCAAGGGGAGGAAGTTCATGCATCGGAACGATTGATTCAGATATAAATTCCGCAAATTTTCTTTATTCATTATTCATTAGTCATTATTCTTCGTGAGGTCATAGGCAATATCGACTGATTCACTAGATCAAGGATCTATGACGAAATATCCCCTGACCCGAACGGAAATCGAACCCGAACTCCCAACACCAGCTTAATTATTTGTTACATTTTCGTAGAATTATCCCGTATACAGAAATCAAAGATGTAGTCCAAATTCCATACAGATTAGAAAATGTTCTATCTAACCTAACGATATCAATGCCAGCACATGAATATCTGTGAAGCTGCCTATGTTTGTTAGGTTCCTGCTAATATTCAAGGTTGTTTTTGATACCGGTATTGAACTGGTCAAAAGAACTAGTTCACTTGGATGAACGATTAGCGACTGAGTCGCCTATCTCTACTCCATGGTCTGGTTTCTTATTCGCTCTTACATTGTTTTTCGTGACGGACAAGGTGAGTCGATGCATATTAAGAGTTATTCTACCTTTGCCGATAGCAAGCACTTATTATTTCCAAAGTTGCGATGAGAGCCTGGTAGAGATTTTATTGGAAAGGTTGTTGTCTAATCAAGACGTACTCAAAGCACGTCTCTATCCTGTATGGTATTGGATGTACCCATTCGAACCCTTCACTTCGCGATCTCTTATCAATAAGTATTAATGGTTCTTTTTAGCCAGCTATACTTCCCTAAATCCACTTGCCCATTCTCCTTTCCTTTCCATGTTAATAAGCAGCCTCTGTTGATATCAGTTCGCTACAGAATACACACAAACTTCACAAGGGAGTACTGACGGTCATAAAAAAATGTTATCCGCATCATCTGGCGATATAATTATTACGACCTACCACAGACAATTTTTCAGACAAGGATAATATCACCGGGGCAAGCTAGTCATTTCAAGCTAGTCTTTTGTTCGAGAATACACTGTAAGATGATTGCATCTTAATTAAATAAATCAAAGAAAAAGGCAACCGATCGATTTACATTTTTGTAGGGACATTTTTATTAATATGTTTTTTATGTACGGGCTGCTTGAACCATACCAGACGCTCCACCACACCCCCCCCCCCCCCCAACCCCTTTTGTAACAAAAAGTAACGCAATACAAACTCCCCCATCGACCATTATTTTATTTTTTCAGACAGTCTCAGCTCAATAGAGGCAATCCGCTCAATGAAGGTTGATAAACGCTCATCTTATTTCCTAACAAGAATAAGACATCTATATAGATGAGTTCGGTCGTTGGTTAAACACGATTATCCCTAAGGTTTCGACGAGTGCTTGGTTTAAGGGATTGAATGTAGGTCGTGATTTCATTCGCGTGATATCTCGGCTTATGTCCAATCACTACAACCTAAACGCGCATCTCTATCGCATTGGGCTAGCAGCAAACAATCTTTGTGATTGTGGCGATGGCTACCACGACATCGAGCATGTTGTCTGGTCGTGTATCCGGTTCCATGCTGCTCGCTCTCAGCTCTCCAGAGCACTGAGAGCACAAGGCAGACAATCGGATATCCCCGTCCGGGATATCTTAGGTAGCCGTGATCCTGATATTCTGCTTCATCTATACCTGTTCCTCAGAAACGCCGATGTCAACGTTTAATGATGTTTCCTTCGTTGTGTCCCTGTTTCATATCCCTCCTACCCTATCTATAAACTTTTACTTAGTCGCGGCAATACATACACACACTCTTTACAGATACACGGGCCAAAGGTTGTGCAGTCCACTGATGATTCAACAAGAGCCAAAGGTTGTACCGCTCATGACAACTTTACACGAGCTGATGATTGCGCCGGCTAGTGACCATTCTATCTTGGATTCCTCGAGTCGAGAAGACGCACCACGCTAGATATGGGGTACATACTAGGGGGGCGTTGCTGATTAATGGTCAGCTGCATCCCAATAGGAAGTATCCCGTGTCGGGCACACGTACAGAGCATTGGAGACAGCAACATCCCAATTACGAGAACACTTGTAATACTAACCTCGAGCCGACCGCGAGTAATCGGTTACATATTACTAACATAGATAATAAGAAAAACTGTCAAAATATTGAACTCCGGTCCCGTCAGGCTAACGCCATATGAGCATTGATAAAAATATATATTTTGGAAAAAAAAACTCCCCCTCCCCTTATGTTATGTAACGCTGTCGTTACATTTCACTACTTGCGAAAGGCCCTGAGATGTCCTTACGTGACGAGCAAACCATTTGGTTTAATATCATACTAATTCCGCTCCATCGAATTTGGAGTTTGCGAACTCAATATATTCTGCTTTGACGGAATATCCGTCGATCGCTAGATTATTCCTCACATCAGCTAACGATTCCCCTGCACACTTAAAATGTTCCGTTCCCAGCTAAGATCATGAGGAAGTATTGAACCTACTAACTCCCGGGGAAGAGTAGCATTTGTAGTGACGCGTATTGGATCAAGATTCAATTCAAAAATTATAAATCGAAAATATATATGACCTTTTTAAAAGGGTTCTCGTCTTGTCCTCCATCCCCATTATTTATGATTACTGGCTTAATTATTCTTTGAAGCTGAGTAATCTCGAATTCAGGCAGCCCATGGGAAAATGCGTTCAAAGAACAGTACCTTCCTGAACGAACTGCAACGTACATTGGACCACTGTATTATACTGCTTCAGCATGACCAAGGTGCCAAGCTCTGTCAAGATCTGTGTTTTTGTTCTGAAATAATCCAATATACATAAAATACATTGTACATTGCTACACAAAGAATACATTGCAACAATCAATAGCAAAACGTAGTTTCCGCATTTCCAATTCATTTGAAATATAAATTTTCGAAGGAAATAAATTTTCACGACAGTATGAGTGCACTTTTGTAATTTACATTCTCTGTGCTTTAGTAAGAAAAATATGTTATTTATTTTTCATAATGCTATATGGGAAATGTGATATGGGAAATATGGGAAAAATATTATTAATTAACTAATTAATAAACTAATTAAATTAATAATTAGTTCGTACGAAGTTCAGTAACGTTGATAGCATTTTCGGACATACTGCTAAGTATTACGAAAACATCGTCTACAAATTCAATGTCAGTGTCTTTCTTACTAGCAACGTTTCTGAAATAGCTCCATGCGAAATTGACTCCCTGAAAATACAATTATCTAATATCTAAGCATCGTCAAGTTTAAATATTCAATATCCATAAAGAACTGAAATATCGCTCGGAATCATATTTCGGACAGCTTCGTATTTCGTACACTCTATAATAATAACTTGAAGAGCTTAATGTCCTGAAAATGTGCCCGAAATATGATTCAGAACTGTACCACGGAGCATTTGTTTCCTTGGAGAAAATACATATTTCCTCAGTTCCAACGGTATTTCTTATTAATTGTCGAATTTCGAATATTGGACCTGGAGTACATGTTTGATCACCTTTTCAAGTGATTATCGACGAAATTGGCAGTTCCGTTTAGTGATGCGTTATCGTGAACAGTTGTATACAACCTAAAAAACTTATTAAATATTGGGAAAAAAAGTTAGGTTGTACTATCGAAAAATTTCACTGAACGCAAATTCAAATACTTTAGGTGACAGTACACGCAGATAAAGTTCGGTTTGAAATTTATACAAACACTATTTTGTTTGCCACTCTTCAATTTTCAACAGTGGCAAACAATGTCATGCATCGAACATGGAAAAAATTCGACTGAAATATTTAAGGTAACCTAGCCATGTACCGACAGGTTCGAAGAACAGACCGAAAATATATTTTAGGCATCCAATAACTGAATATTACTTGTCGTGTTTGGTGTCGAATACACGTTGACCATATTTTATCTGTCAAATAGAGTAAAATATTTGGCTTCGGTCAAACAGATGTACAGATCAGTGTACAGTCAATCGATGTACGCTGAGAAACAAATTTACATAAAGTTTTTCTAAGAGCAAAAAATCGAAAGAAAAACATCGATTTTCGCGATTTTTCCAAATTGTCGATCCAAGATCGCTCAGTACTAATCCAATGAGAATTATTTCGTATATTCGATAGATTTTCATTCGATACGACATACAACAACTGTAAAACTGCAGAGAAATATACACAAGGTGAACATAGCTTCCGTGTGATTTTTTTTGCTATGTTTTTGTGATTAACCTTTACTTTTTGTGCCATATGAAACCATGAAAAAATGGCATTTGAATTCAAGATTGTTTTGCCAGCAGCATTTTGAGCTAAAATATGCTTCTATTTCAAGAACGAACAAAATTCAAATGGCAATAACTAGTGTCTGATTGGTGATGTTTGCAAAATATCGATAGAATAGAAGAAACAAATTTTATATTCCATCTAGCTTAGCATTAATAATTTTGACTATGAATGATTTTCATTCACCTTATATGCAATGTGTAGGGGAAATGGGGGGAATTTGGACCACCTAAGCAAATCGCCTAATATTTCCAAACCAATACGGTCTAAATAAAAAAGTCACATTGTATATTGAGCTAAACTTGTTTTCACTCAATCAATAATGTTTAATAATTATATCAAGCTTCAAATTACCAAATATATAATAAAATGAAAGAGATGATTTCTGGACATTACAATTTAATGCGGGGTGATTTGGTCCGGTGTGTGTTTCATCGAAAAAAACATACTTATGTTTATGTAAAGTATGTTGAGATAATGTTACAATCAGTACTAGTGTTCTGGGATCGATACCAGGTGTCTTGGCCAGATTCCAGACCAAAAACATTGGACTGAGACCATCTCGTATTCTGTATGGGTCTTTTCACTGTTGTTCGAACATTTTCAAACACTTTCGATGCTTAGTCAAAGAAAATCCGTTCTTGATGGCCTGCGTTGCTCTTTCAAGCTCCTCCTACTTCCAACGTTGTCTGCCCATTCTCTGTTTGTAATTCAGAGGCATCTGTGATCAATTAGACCAAAGAAAAGCCTCAAACCTGTAGCCCCAATTCACCCCACAGAGACCAGTCCATGTCACCCCACACAACATGCAAAAATTAAAATGCAATTAATTTCATTTTTTGTTATCAAACTTAAGGTTTCGCTGCATCAAATTGTTCCTCGTCTATAGCTGAACAAAACCTTACTGCACAATACACGAAAATTTGTTTAATCAGCGGGGTAAACCTTAAAACCACGATAGGAAAACTCACATTTACCATAAAAGTGCTTGCTTTGTTCATGCTATCGTGTCCTTCAACCTGTCAAATTTTATCAATGTTTTTTCACGTTAGGTACATAGGGTTCAACAAAAAAAGGAGATGACATTATAAAAAATAATAGTTGAGCCGTACTTTTTGAGATAAAGGGGTGGTCCAAATCACCCCGTATGTCCAACGCACCCCGTGTTACCCTACATGTTTGTGAACAGTTTCTGATTACTTCGCATTTGTTCAGTGCGTTTTTCCTGGCTCTTGCAACAAACGCACCAACTCGATGTAACACCGGAATTTATTTAGTTTCCCAAGCTACAGTGAACTTCGGTTCTCAAGCTCAAGCTCACGCGTGACTCGTTATCAACAAGCAGTGGGAAACAATGTCAAACAAAAAACTAAAGGAACAGAGCACGAAGTCAATTTTTTAAAGTTATTTCAGAAATGCTGTAACACCGTGAAAAACAGCGCATGAAGATGGAGATACGTCATTTGGAAGCTACAAATTTTATGTTTTTAGATGTAATACTTGAATGTTCCTATATTGTTATATGTAGGTGTAGTGGATAACAATATTGGAAAGAAATTGGAAAAAAATCGGTTTCTTATGTTTTCTAAAATTTTGTAGATTAACAATGTATTGTAACTCAGCTCTCTAGAGCACTGAGAGCACAAGGCAGACAATCGGAGATCCCCGTCCGGGATATCTTAGGTAGCCGTGATCCTGATCTTCTGCTTCATCTATACCTGTTCCTCAGGAACGCCGATGTCAACGTTTAATGATGTTTCCTTCGTTGTGTCCCCGTTTTATATCCCTCCTATCCGATCGATAAACTTTTACTTAGTCGCGGCAATACATACACACACTCTTTACAGATACACGGGCCAAAGGTTGTGCAGTCCACTGATGATTCAACAAGAGCCAAAGGTTGTACCGCTCATGACAACTCTACATGAACTGATGATTGCGCCGGCTAGTGACCATTCTATCCTGGATTCCTCGAGTCGAGAAAGACGCACCACGCTAGATATGAGGTACAGACTAGGGGGGCGTTGCTGATCAAGGGTCAGCTGCATCCCAATAGGAAGTATCCCGAGTCGGGCACACGTACAGAGCATTGGAGACAGCAACATCCGAATTACGAAAACACTTGTAATACTAACCTCGAGCCAACCGCGAGTAATCGGTTACATATTACTAACATAGATAATAAGAAAAATTGTCAAAGTATTGAACTCCCGGCCCTGTGAGGTTAACGCCATATGAGCCTTGATAAAAATATATATTTTGGAAAAAAAAAACAATGTATTTTATTAACCAAGTCGATATCAAATCCAATTAACGTTGTCAAACAGAATTCATTCCAAGAACGCTCCTGTAGATCATTTTACTACAGGAAAAGGTTTCGATAGAATGAAAAATTTCCCTTTTTCTAATGAAGAATTTTTCAATAATGCGATTATTTCGAAATTGCAAGACAGTTTTGAAAACTCCAATAAATTCTGTACAAGATTCATTATTTATTATTATTTTTTTTTATTATTCGGCAATTGTTCCTTACCTATTGAAAAGGTCCGATTTGATTTGATCGATCATGTTCATTGACATTCTCTTACTTTAACCACGGCCTTGCAAACAGATTTTGCGCCACATAATTTGATAAACAAGGTTCTTTTCTATACTCCTGATATCGAACTTATCAGGAAATGTTTCTACTGCTGAGTTTTTAATGAAGGAGAGTGTTGATCAATGCAAATAGGTTGTTTTCAAAAGCTACGCGAAAATTATTGTTGTCAAAGCCCATAGACGACGAAGATCTAATGTCGAGATGCCATACAACAAAACCTATAATAGACGATATTTTGTTGATAGCTATAGAGCGAAGGCTCTGGTCGGGTGAGAACGCTTGAATTTTCAATATTAACAACAGAAACTCTTTCGGAAATTAGTTCTGAGAAGAACTTATAATTGTATCACTACTACTAATAATCGATTGAAAGGAACACGGCCGAATACCGGATATCCAGCAAGCTTCGAGGCTGGATGGGCGAATAGTCTACAGCCGGATATTCAGCTCTTTATTTGCGAATATGAAACTGGGAGAAACATTTTACATTTTTGGGAGATATAAACACATTTTTACATTTTTTACATTTTTCATATTTTTACAAATAACTAACGATGATTAAATTCTCCGTTCAGAATCAATATTCTTCAATGGAGAATGAAGGTTTCTGCGAAGGATCTTGATCTTGAATCTTCTACAATATTGAGATTTTTATTGAAATAATTTTAATAGTGGACGAATAAGAGTAAGGACTTTAAAGTTAAATATGCAAAGAATATCAATCATTGTATTAAAGTTCTCTACCACAAAATAATATTTAGTAATTGGATTTTTTTTTTGGGAATTTTCTCATGAATTTTGTCACAATCCAGATAAAACTTCTATTTGACAATTATTTATGATTCCAATATTGAGTCATGCCTTTTCCGCTATCCACATATTGTTCATTGTGACAGGTCACCTGTTTGCTCGGGTTGTTTGAGGCTTCTCCCCTCCCACGTTTAAAAATAAATTGCATTTTTCATTAAAAAACGGTGGAACACACTCATAGCTAACCAGGACACATATACGAATATATAAAATTGGTAAAAACATGAATATAATAAAAAAGAATAATAAATAAATTTGAAAAGATATCTAGATATTAGGAAGACGGCATAAATATATATATATATATATATATATATATATATATATATATATATATATATATATATATATATATATATATATATACACAACACAAACTTAGGTGTTATACACAGCCCATACAACACAATACGACACACTTTTTCATCGCAGCGATTGGTACGACTGTACGAGATGCGGTGTGACTCGACCCGATGGTGACTCAGCGGGCTCCTCGGAGTTCCGCCATGATGAACTCGGGCACTTGCTTGAGCCACCGGAAGAAGAACAGACGCGCTCACGTAAAAAGTATATATTGAACCTCGAATTGTGAAGTGAGAGTTTTCACTGAACTTCGGACAAAATAAAAGCCCAAAGTCGAAAAGTGCCAGTGAGGCGAAATAGACCCACCAAAATCGTCTAGTAACGAGTTTAACTCCTGTTGAAGAGATGGCATCCAACCGAGCAGGTGAGCTCCCGGATTGAACCCGGATACTATCCTGACAGAACGGAGTTAGATACTCCGGTGAACCTACATCCTGGTAAAGGGATCGCAACAAACCCGTGAAGCAGAATCCACGTAACCGGATATTCCAGTAAGCAGCAGACCCAGATCCAGAACGGTCCTGGACGGAACCGAAGCAGCGACCAGAGTAGTCAACGGCGGGCCCAGACACACCACATAAACACCTGTGAGTAATTGTAAAATAAAGTTAAAGAAATAGGGACGTTAGGATTCGGTAAATAAAAGCCGTCGAAAATTATAAACCACGAGTGTTCCCCCTTTTCGAGTTGATCTTACTAGCTGTGATTGAGCCGACCCTGAGAGGACTAGAGGAGTCCATGCGGGCAGCTAGGGCGTAACAGGCCTTTGTTAAATCATCATGGAAAAATCATTCCAACTGATGTGGTATTACTAAACACACATAAAATATAATAAGTAAGCCAAGTTACACTATAGAAATTCATTTTCCATTTCTAAAAATATTTGCACACAACGATTTGCAACTGGCAAATATTATTAGTTCCACCACCATCTTATCTCATAAATTTCAATTACTTCAGTTGTGTTGTACTCATCAAACTACTTTTTTTTTATCCAAAATATATATTTTTATTAAGGCTCATATGACGTCAGCCTAAGGTCGAGGACATAGTAAACGCGGTGCGGTGCGATGCGATGCGATGCGGAGCGATTAATTGGAGCTCATCGCGTGCTATGACATACTGATCGCTTTAGATCGCGCGTTTTTTGATGTTTCATTCCAATCCATTCTACATGTAAACAACCTAGCACAAGGATGCCAAATATGATAACATGTCTTCATTTTGTAAACAGTTGAATTGTGAGATGGTTTTTATCTGTGAACATGGTAATTGGAAAGCCCTTAACGTAATGTTTTCATTGTATGCATTATGTAAATTAGAGAAAAGTTATATAATTCATCGAACAAAACGAAAATAATAATTTAACAACTCAATCTTTATTTTCGTTCGATGAGTTCAATTGTGAACATATTTATGAAAATCGTCTGGCAACCACCACTTGCGTTCACTCGCGACAAAACACTTCACACACACTTTCGCCGCATTGAAATCGCGTTCGCATCGTGTTTACTATGTCAGGTCCGGGCGGTTTGCATTTGATTTCCGCATTCGTGAACGAAAGAGCTTTCCAGCAATCGAGCCCGCGCCCACATCGCGTCGCATTCACTATGTCCTCGGCCTAACGGGGCCGAGAGTTCAATATTTTGACAATGTTTGCTTACAACTAAAGGGTGTGTCACATCAAATTGCATCACGGAAAAAACGCTGTAGAAATTCGCCCAGAAACCGATCCTTTTGAAAATTTTAGACAGTAAAATAAAAACTATTAAACAACTTTTGGCATTTTCTTTTTATTCATACTTCGAGCCCAAGCCCGTATGCTCGCACCTTCCTCTTTACCCCGTCCATAAGGTTCTGTACAACGTCAGGTTGTAGTTTTTTTTTAACAGAAATCCATTTTCTCTTGAAGTCCGCCTCCTATTTGACAACTTTTGGGTTCATCCGGAGGGCCTGTTTCATAATCGCCCAATATTTCTCTACTGGGCGAAGCTCCGGCGCGTTGGGCGGGTTCATTTCCTTTAGTACGAAGGTGACCCCGTTGCTTCGTACCACTCCAACACGTCCTTTGAATAGTGGCACGAAGCGAGATCCGGCCAGAAGATGGTCGGGCCCTCGTGCTGCTTCAATAGTGGTAGTAAGCGCTTCTGTAGGCACTCCTTAAAGTAAACCTGCCCGTTTACCGTGCCGGTCATCACGAAGGGGGCGCTCCGCTTTCCGCAAGAGCAGATCGTTTGCCACACCATGTACCTTTTGGCAAAATTGCAAAACTGCTTAACTACGCGCTTGTGATCTTTTTCGCTGACGGAGCATCCATTTTTGCCGTTCTTCACCTTCCGGTCGATGGTTAGGTTCTCGAAGTATCGTTTTAGTACTCTGCTGACTCTGCTGTTGCATGGACAGATAGAAAATGACAGAAGAATTGCAAAAGTATGAGAAGCAAACTTGGTTGGAGATGCTTGGTGAAGGGGTGCACGTCGTGGGTAAGCTACTCATGGTAAAAAGACATAAAACTTGACTGAGGAGTCAGTTGGAGTAGATTTTCGAAGTTATCAATCACCAATGGATTCATGATCTTGCAACGGATGAGAAATCTGTAGGATAACTCTGTGAACCGAAGAGTAAGCGGGGTTACTCCTGCCAAGACTTCGAGACTCAAACTACATGACTACAACAACTACAAACTACAATCGATTTCCCTTATGCGAACCCTCATTTTCCTGCGAGTTTGCCCGATGTATACAGGGGGGCAATCTCGGCACGGTATTTCGTAGATCCCGGATTCCTCATCGGGAGGAATCTTGTCATTGAGGTTACACAATAAATCACGGAGTGTATTCCCACTTTTGTACACTATGTGTAGTCCTTGTCGTTTGAACGTGTTTTTGATGGCGTTATTCTTTTCATGTCATCTATCTCCGGCTGTAGTGTTGGGATGTCTTGTGTGTATTTCTTGCGTTTGTGTTTTCGGAGAATCTTCTCAACAAATTCCTTTCCAAAACCTTTTACTGTGGCCGCTTTGTAAATCTGACATTGTAAAGGCGATGTGCCATGGAGTGGAAGGCGGCTTGTTTTTGTCCACCAAAATGGTTGGAATCACTTGTTATGAAGCGGTTAGTGAAAGTTGGTTTACAGTGGATTCCAGATTTTAAGGTGTTGTCTTCTTCTCTGGTAATCTCTAAATCCAGAAAAGGCAATTTTCCATCCCGTTCTTTTTCACAAGTGAATGTAATTGAATAGTGTCTAGAGTTTAGCAAGACAACGGTTCGGTAGCGTTCTTTCACCGATGCGAAAATATCATTAACATATCGCTAGGGAAAAGGGCTGCAACGTCGAACGAAACTAAAATTTCCCCGCGTCTTACCTTAAATCCTTCAAGCTGTTTTACAAGATCCACGGAATTTTTAATGCTTCTCCCGTGGGTTAGGGAAATATTTCTTCATCTCCTCCACCAACCACCCGGCCATTTTTTCCGTGGGCGTTCGGAGGTTTGAGGAGATGGGTCGCATTCCAACAGGATTTTTGTGGACCTTCGGTAAACAATACGGTCTACAATTATGGTGATACAAAAATACAAGTTTATTTCGATAAACTCGTATAAATTGGTCGAATCACAATATCAAGAAAGTTGTAATGTATGCGTCTACACTGTATTTCATTATTTCAAAATCCTAAGAAACAAGCAACAATGGAGCACACTATTTTTAAACTAGATTTATCAATAAAAGACAAATGTTTTGCATGGAATCAAACACCAAAATCGACAAAGGAGAGATTTCTGATATTTAAAAATCATATTAGAGCCATTAAGATTTGTTTTCTAAAATAATTAAAAAACTCACTCGCATTACCATAATAGGTACTATTGCGATAATGAGTACTTCTGCTCTACTATTTTTTGTTTCCAAACGGATGCAATGCCAATATCGAGCTACCTAACGCCCTGTATATTTTTGGACCGTTTCATTGTAAATGTGTTGCCTAGATTACCTGCGTGTCAAAACATGTGAAGGATTTATGAGCTAGCGGTTTGTTTTGCTCCGTCGATGGTAACACTGCATTACCCACTTCGGGACGATAATATTCGGCTACTCGTTCAGTCTGATCGGATGGTTTTTAGTGTCAAGATGTACAATTTACAAGAACGTGTATTTTTAGTGAATTCGTATTACTCGAGCAATCGAATCCTTAATGAAACATTGTTCTCTCATGGTAAAAATTTCAACATTTCTCGTCGTCGATTTCTTCCTCTGGGGGTACGTGAAGGACCGTTGCTATGGTAATAAGCCACAAAATTTGGAGGAACTTAAAGAAGAAATAACTCGGATTTGCAACAGCATCGAAGTCGTAATATTAGAGTTGTGAATGAAGAATTTTGTTCACCGTTTAAAATGCGTTATCGAAAAAAGGGGTGGTCACATCGAAAATGTCCTAAAATAGGATTTATTTTGGACTTTTGTAGAAGTTATTAAAATTATGAATTTTGAAGAATTGTAAGGACGTGACTGGCGGCATTATTGATTATTTAAAGTTCGAATCAACTTGCCTTGCGCTTTGAGAATGTATTGCTTCTCCCAAGTAGGAGAAGGCGGGGGAGACAACCACCAGGGGTAAGATGGCCAGTCTCTAGATTATTGTATTATAATACATTATTTTAGTGTATTGCATTACACTCAATTATGTATACCCATTAACGCGTGTGTATAGGTGAAACGTAATGATAAACAATAAAAAAAAACTTTTCAGATGGCGACGAGCACCGATTTATAATTTTACTTGCTAGAAATTTAGTGTTTTAGTGGTGAATATGTACATATCTCGTGGAATCAATGCTATAATAGTAAACACACAGGTCTGTAAAGTGTGCTTATATACACAACGATATGTTTTCAAAGCATTTCATTGAATTGTTGAGGAACTTTTACTCCACTCATACCGGGGTTAAGACAGCCACTATTGTAAAGCCTAGTTAATACGGTGCTAGTCAGCATACGAGTCGACCTAGATAGTTACTGCAGTATATTTACTCACATCGTGTGAACATATCATGCCGGTTAGTGTCATGCGAGATCTGACGTTCGAGCTACTTCAAAGTTTTTTGATTTTACTCGCACTCGCATACCGGAAGGCGTCAAAAACATTTATCGTTCGAATCAGGGATGCCAAATTTAAAGAAATGTTTCCATTTTGAAGGTATATAAAAATATGCGAAGCTATGAACAGACTTGAAAATTATTGAAAAAACAAATAAAACCCTCATAGCCTCTAATCGAAATCGGTGTTATTTTGTTTTGCACGCTTTCTTTTTGAAATAGTTTGCTTGAGAATCTATAATATAAAATCATTATCAGACACAATTTTCATTCAAAATTCACTCACCACTTGCAAAAAAAAGTATTGTTATAAGAAACAGAATACATATTCGATTTGAAAAAGTCCATTTTCATTCATTATTTTGATTTTTGACGCTTATTCATTCCACCTGTAAATCTACTATCATTTCCATTTAACAAATTTGTACATGAAGCTGTTGTCAATGCGGTGTAAATAAAATTAAAAAAAAATTCTAGACTATCATTTAGAGTATCATATACTTCCGGGATTATCTTAGCTATGGATGCTTTCGAGATACTAAAAAATATCGACAATAATCTGAATGATATTCCAGAAGCAAGGTACATCAATGTCATTTATAATTTCACTCTTGCAGGTATATCATCCCTCATGAATATTTTTGGAGCAATTAAATCCAACAGTGTTTCCACTTGTTCAGGTTTTATTCTCAACACTGCTCTGTACTCTCGAGGATCATCATCGTAAAGTTTGTTCAATATTGTATTTGTTGCTTTCTGCTGTTTTCGGATAGAGAGGATAGAGACGAAAACTGCCAATAGAGAAGTCGATTTCGGATCAATCATCTGTCAATTCGAATATGATTGCTGTTACTGACTATTTGATGGACATTTGAAAAATCACCTGGCATCCCTGGTAAATCCGTGCTGTAGTGTCTAGTTTCTCGCCAGCAGCTCACACTGTGTGAACGGACAAGACGAGTCAACCAATTGTCAAGCGAATTCACCGGCTTAGTAGCTGCTCACTGTCAAGTCAGCTACTAGCAAACTTAAAAATGAGCCTTAAGAGATGTGATTTGCCGTGGAAGATATCATTTGAACGCATGTTATGCAACTAACAATTGAGTTGGGTAATTGTTAGTTGCATAACTCGAGGTCACATTCATGATAAATTTGATTTGTTTTCAGATGTCACATATAATAATTTTGTTATTATGATAAGAGCTGCGTATTAAGCACGTTATAGGTGATTCAGGGAAAAGAACACCTATCACTCTCGTCACGTCGATCTAAAGTACAGCGGCGAACTAAATTTTGCCGCGAACAGTTATCGTATAGAGGCTAGAATCACGAGTGAATTCATGTGGCCGTCTCGCCCCTAGTGGTGGCCAACTTTACCCGGCATGATTTTAGTAGCACCATTTTCATACCTTTTTTGATTTATCATATAACATCATGAAATAAGAAATAAACTTTCTGAAAATCAACGTGATTGTGGAAAATATTCTAAACATGAAGAAAACATGCTGACATGAAGAAATGCTACAATTTTGTAAACATTGTGTTTGATTGTACTCCATGCTTAGGGTGGCCGTCTTACCCCGTCTTCCCTATCAATTCAGTGTGTTATTTGTATAATTTTGATGGTTCAGGTCAATCACAAAGAGCAACTACAAAGTGTTCAGTCTATGCAAGCTGAAGCTTAGGCTCAATACAAAGTGTTTAAAAGCGGTTTAGATATCATAAAATGTTTTTTTTTTTTCAAAACTAAAGTTAAGGCGTTGAATCCCTTGTACTATTCGTATAGTCTGATATGGTAATATGATCTCTCATCCCTTAAACTGATTTCATCAGTTTAAGCTTTTCCGTGAAAAAAAAAACAAGTTTCAACTAGTGTTGTCTTTTGGTTTATATTTAGTTTTACACCGATGCAACAAATGTATCGTCACTTACCCGACTACAAAGTGGCTATTATTTGTGATCCTCACCGACTGTAAAAACACTTATTCTCCATGTATTTTGATACGTGGTGACAATTATGTACTATAGTGGCAAATCGTTTAGCCTCATCCCATTTTTATGTTTTTTGAAATTGAAGCACATCTTATTACTGTTTTGTGTGCATGTTGGACAGAAT
Organism: Toxorhynchites rutilus septentrionalis; assembly: GCF_029784135.1. Taxonomy (NCBI): domain Eukaryota; kingdom Metazoa; phylum Arthropoda; class Insecta; order Diptera; family Culicidae; genus Toxorhynchites; species Toxorhynchites rutilus. The sequence continues at coordinate 87,979,007 of NC_073744.1, forward strand.
ATTTTATTGGTGGTAATGAACTTTAAAACCGAAAATAAATTCACATTTTGGAAACAAAATAAGGAAAACTATGAAAATGATCAGACAAATTTTCAAATTTCAACGAAAAGATTGAGGAATTCGAAGAGAATCCATAGCTAATATTTGGTATTATCATCAGTGTTTTGGATTACTTCAAGGGTTTTCCTTGAAGTTTCTTCAATTATTTATACCAAAATTCATTCAAAATTTTGAACATTCAGTTTTTATTTTATATGAGATTAGGACAGTCGAAGAGAAAACACACGGACGCTTTGGTGTTTTTTTAATAAACATACGCTCCGCTACGCTCCGTCCGATGGCCGTTATCTGAAATATGATTCGCTGAATTTAATTATAGCTTCCATCAATGGTGGTGTTAGGCAGTCAGAAAATTCCTCCGATAGTTTGGTCGTTAACTCGCGTAACATCATATCTTATTTGGCCTTCCAGCCTCAGAGAAATTTTAGCGCGCCTCTTGATTGGACACCATTTTCTGCCCATTTTTATGACATTCCGTTCCGCTTCCGCAGATCGATCCAATTCTGTGCGATTTACACATTAGAGTGAGTGTCATCTTCAACGATCTTATAATTCTTTCTCCGTCAGCCGAGTACCCCGATATAGAACTCCGTGTTGATTTTGTCGCCTTCTGGAATGAACACCGTGTTCATTTTTTATCATCGGAAGCCATTAATCCTAACACACGACAGATGTTCCTGCAACCACTTCTGAGTGCGGTTCGAGATGTGGCAAGGTGCCCACTCTTATTTAAATACAACATTTGATTTGCGGCCTTACTGCTCTTTGATCCACTGACGAACATACTTGCTTATAAATCCCGATATAGAACTTCGTGTTGATTTTGTCGCCTTCTGGAATGAACACCGTGTTCATTTTTTATCATCGGAAGCCATTAATCCTAACACCATAACGCTAGCAGGATTCGTCGTCAGATACATGTTTTATACTCGTCGGCCACGTTTTTTACCGGGAGTGAACTAATGTAGCGTTCGGTTCTGAAATTTTATATGGGATCGACGTTAAGCATGCTCTCGTCGGTGAACAGGATTACCGGATTTTTTCGCTTCCTCAAGATCTTTCAGCGTACAGCGCACGACTCGTAGCTCCCGGATGCGGCTGGTAATCATGTGAGATTTTTTCGAGCTTTCGACTTCGTCCCGCTATCATCGTTTACGATCTTCCGTGCCGTAAAGTCTCTGATTCCATATTCCTTCGCCATTTTCCTCGTTGAACGCACCGGATTCGCCAGAATCTTCTTTTTGATGGGAGCCATAACCCTCGGAATTCGAGCTGACCTTGGACGACCTGCGGCCACCTTCGTGGATAGTTTCTTTTATCGGTCTAAGATCCTTTTCACGGTCAACAGGGACACACCCACGGTGATTGAAATGTCTTTTTTGCGACATTTGTGCGTATGAACAAATACAGTAATCGTTCGCTAACTGGTCCTGGTTTAACTGGTCTGCTGTTTAACTGGGCGAACGTTAACTGGTCCTTGGACAGAATTTTGGAAGCAGTTTCTTAAACAATCGACGCCATATTCAAATGAAAGATTTGCTGTGAGGGGCATTCGAATGTAATTTGAAATGTTATGAAAATTGAAAATTATATTTCATACCTGTTGTCTTCCATTTCCATTTTCCAAACTTCCATTTTGTTTATCTTTTGTCTTTTGTTTATCCAATTACATGAACAACGCGAATCAAACAATTCATTGAAGTTCCCCTCGATTTTGTTTGACGTTTAACAAGCTGGACCAGTTAAAACGCGAATGTCGATAAGTGGTCTTCCCTTTTCGCCTAGTTAGTAAATGTTTACTGTACGACACGACAAATACGACTTCGTCATGATGCAACTGTAAAACTAAGGAAATCGGTTTCTTTTGCTCGCAGCCTATTCTGATATGAATTATAGCTTACGTGCATGCAAAGATAACCAAAGCATTGTGTGCACAGGTGAAACGGGAACCTTATTTATACGATGGTGCAAACATTATCACGCATAAGGTATACTACCACCACGATGAAAAAAATCCCCGATCAAAAACAGGTTCATGATATCGAAAAGGTTCTTTTTACTTTGCACATTGTATGATCTCAAGGTTCATTTAGATGTTTGAACACGTATATGATTAATTAGTAAGTAGTTGGGTTAGTTAATCAAATATAAATAGAAGTATATGACAGAAACACTTAAACTATTGTGAAAATATTTTGAAAATATACGAATACATGAACATACTTTCGTTTGCTTATTGGTTAAACATTTTTCTTTCAGATACGGACTGCTGGGAGCTTCAGGCTGCGGAAAAACAACGCTTCTATCATGTATTGTAGGTCGTAAGTTCTTAAATGAGGGGGAAATAAGCGTTCTCGGGGGTACACCCGGAACGCCGGGATCTGGCGTGCCTGGACCTAGAATAGGCTATATGCCACAAGATATAGCACTCGTCGAGGAGTTTTCGATCAAAGAAACAATATATTACTTTGGAAGAATTTATGGAATGTCGACTGAAAAAATACGAGAACGCTACAAATTACTAAAAGAACTTTTGGAGCTACCATGCGATGATCGGTAGAAATAACAGAATAACGGCAAAGAAGGCTGTTTCTAATAATGGTTCTCCGATATACTATTTTAGACATGTCGGAAATTGTAGCGGGGGTCAACAGAGGCGAGTATCTTTCGCTGCTGCTATGGTTCATGAACCAGAGCTGTTAATTTTGGACGAACCAACAGTAGGGCTGGATCCATTGTTACGAGAGAGGATATGGCAGTATTTAGTTGACACAACGAGTACAAGCAAATTAGCTGTGATTATTACTACACATTATATCGAAGAAGCGAGACAGGCCTCTTGTGTAAGACTTCGAAAGCATATGAAACAGTGTCTTATAACAGCAATGCAAAAAAGTAATGTTTTAATTATGATAATTTTCAGATTGGTTTAATGCGAAATGGTATACTACTAGCGGAAGATTCACCAGCTAATATTTTAGAGCGATTTAGCTGTAGTAATCTAGAGGATGCATTCCTCACTCTTTGCCAAAAGCATGGTCCATCGGAAGAAGCTGATCGAAATACACAACAATCACACACGATACGGAGCATAAAATCAATAGACACAGTACAAGATGTGGTTTCAAATATTAAGAAATCTATTCCGCCTTTGTCATCGCCTAGTAACGAAAAGAAAGAAATGAGTCGAAGTTTATACGAAGATAGTGGGAAACCAATCGCAAAGACCATAAAAGAGCTCTTGAGCTTTACAACCAAACGAAGAATGAACGCGCTTCTTTCGAAAAATTACTTACAAATGATCCGGCAGCCTGCGTAAGTATGTCCCATCAAACGATAATCATCATCGTTAGCAGCCGGTGTCAATCTATTCATTTATTTGACAACTGAACCGAAACATCGACTACCAGTAGCCTCCAATATATACTGACCAACATTGAAATAACAACATAAGCTGAATCTATCGTTAATCAAAATACTCATTACAGTCCACACTAGCACATGTAATTCATATGGAACATTGATGGAACCGTTAGCAACGCATGAGATCGAAGAAAATATTCCATACAATTACTGAAATGAATAATTTAACAATATTCGAAATAATATTAGGACTATGAATAAGCCTTCGTTGATTTTTAGAGAATATCGATGCTTTATTCAAGGAACAACATCATAGAAATCATAGTGATAAGAGCTAGTCTCTACTTTTCCCATTTCTCTTTTTGGCTTTTGTTGAACACTATGAATATTTTGCATGTCAAAATGACAAAATCTCTAATTCAATTGATTATTACCACAAACGGTATTGTAGTAATTGCCCAATATTTGGACATTCTCATTTTGAGGATTAGTAACGACATTCTCTATAATTCTATGGTTGAAATTTATTGAACACGTTCCATCTTTTTCTTTTTTTTCCGCATTCCATCGGGACGCGTATTCGGCCATAGAACAAAACAAAAGTCTCTGGCGGTTAGGAAGTATAATTTATTATTGATACGGCTAGTTCCTTATTCTTTCCTCATGTATGCATTCGTCTGTAACGATGAAACAAGGAATACCTTCTATCAAAATGACACAGGTGGTCAGATTGTGTTTTATTTTGAAAAAAAAATCCTCATTGGGGACAGGAAGAAATTGGCAACAGATATACAACGGAAAAAATAAACCAGTATTTTCGCCATCTGTTGTCTTCAATCTTCAATTTTAATGGCCTTGAAAAGCTTAGATTCGCGTCAATTTTTGCACGAGCGTTTCAGGAAATCTGCAAAAAAACCGTCTTGATATGCAAATTTTGTGCTGAAAGTCGCCAGCTTTTTCAATATGTTTATTTTTCTATTAGCTAAAGATACGTTGCGGAGTGTTCATTCGAGTATTGAACAGTTTTTGGTAGGAGTTGATCATTATCATCATTCTGGGTAAAAAAAACCCGACAGATCAGTCTCAAGTAAAACCGATTATTACCTCATTTGAAGCAAACTGAGCATACAATCGGTTTTACTTGAATTATTTTGCTATAGCCATACAAAAATTATCAAAAAATTAATAATCTGAACAATATATTATTGAAAAATATGTTTTAAAAATTTATGCTGAGTTCAGCCATCAACACGCAATCGAATTTTTGATGTGTTGCTTCTATTACTTGGACGCCATTTTAATAATTGGATAGCATATGTCAAAATCACAATAGAGACAACATTCTGCACGCACACATGTAGGGGAAGACGGGATAAGACCGCCCGACAGGGTAAGACGGATCACTTCTAGTTTTATAAGAAATCCTCAGTATTTTGCCAAATATGCTACCCAAGAAACATTAATAGCATATTTTTGTCATTTCGAAACACCCTGCAACACTTGAGCAAACGAAATATCAGATCTGTAAACAAAACTAAATTTTCGTCCATTGCAGTTGCAATCGATCTAATTTTCAAGGTAACCAAAATAGGGATTTCTCCAGCAAAAACTGTATATTCCGTTAGTTGCCAGTATCCTAATCCTTCAGTAGATTGTTCCGGTTTTGCCTGCGTGGAAAGGTATGTAAAATATATTATAAAATGCGTGTAGAGTGCAAAATAATATAAAAAGGTGCCCTGGGGAGAAGACGGACCATTTTCGATGGGGTAAAAGCGCCACACGTTGTGATATTGAATAATATCAAATGAAATACCATCTTTTTGCTCGTGATATTCATATCAAATGAAATACCATCTTTTTGCTCGTCTCTTTACACACAAATGCCCCGAAAGTACATAAGGAAGTCGAATAATCGTCCTTATAGATTCCGATAATTCGGTAACTTTTTCACGATTTTTTTTTAAACTGTGCACGTGGAATATGAATGGCCTTTTCAGAAGTTTGTGTGTAGTTTATGAACAACACTAAACATTTAGTACCTTAGACAACACTGTTCCTGTTACTTTTACTAGACTAAACTGTTTGAAAATAGTATCGCTCCGTCTACTTCGCGGGTAGTCCTTCTTACCCCGCCAGCAAAATAAAATGTATTTTTTTATCATTTCAAAAATTGATGGAAAAACGCTCAAAAAGTTATACACACTCAATGATTTGTAGCACAGCAAATAGGGGAAATCCTGAAGAACGTTTAACTGAAAATCTTAGGGGGGCGGTTTTACCCCGCATTCGCCTACAAAATTAAGAGTGTACATTCATTTTAAATGCACCATTTAATAAAAATCCAAGAAGATCAAATTTTGAGTCACCTTTTAAAGTTGGGGCTTGTTATTTAAAGCTCGAGCACGTGAAAAACCAGATAAGAATATCTTGTTGATGTTTAAATATGAGTTTCATTTCCTTTTTTTATAACAAGGAGTGTATCGAAAAGTAGCCTTAAACTTTCAAACATCAAAATAAAACTAAAAACGTTCAGAAAGTGTTTACAAAAGTGAATTTTATTAAATAATATCAAGTTTACACAGCAAATAAATTCAAAAAATTCGAATTCTGCACAGCAGCCTTTGTGCACTTTCTGGACGATGCAGATCAATTCTTCTTGAACTCTGACATATTTTTAGACACTGTACCTTCCTTCTTGAACTTAGCATCGACAATTGCCAAGTAACATTCAATTGGCCGCAGCTGGGGGCAGTTAGGTGGGTTGAGGTCTTTTTCGACGAACATGATGTTGATTTCCGAAACCCATTGTAGAGTGGATTTGACATAATGTGCCAATGCCAAATCCGGCCAGAATAGAGGAGGAACCTCTTGCTTTCTATAAAGTGGAAGCAATCTCTTCTTCAAGCATTCTTCCACATAAATTTGAGCATTCATAGTCCCTTTCGTGAAAAAAGTTAACGATCGCATGCCACACGTGCAAATAGCTTGCCAAACGAGCACTATTTGGCCGAATTTTTCTATCGCAACAGTCGTATCCGCAAATGGCACATTCTCTCCGATCGATTTGGTATAAAATTGAGGTCCCGGCCGCGTTCTGGAATCTTCTTTGACATATGTTTCGTCATTGTCATTGGATTGTTCAAAATACGCTCATATAGCTTTCGAGCTCGTGTTTTAGCGCGATCTTGATACTCCAGTGTTTGTTTGGCTACTTTTAAGCCTTGAGACCATGTATCTGTTTAATTCGCTGAATCATCCGAACACTGGTTTTGAACTTCTTGGCCAAATCACGAATAGATGCGGACCTGTTCTTTTGAATATAATTTACAACTTTTCGGTCCAATTCGGGATTACTTGGTCCGGGGTTTCGTCCACTTTTGCTGAGATCCTCGAAAGAACACTCATTACCGAACTTTGCGAAGGTTCGTTAAAAACTTTCTGGACAAACTTTGATTTTGTTTTGCTATTTTTTGGTATTGGTGCACCCTTTTCGGTACACAAATTGTGCAGAATTTTTAGTTTCCAAATCAATCCGCGACATTTCGAAAACAACTTTATGACCGCGACTAAATTACTTGTATTTTGATTTTTGACATTATTACACGATGAAAAAAAAGTTCACCCGTTTGTGTGTAATAACGTGTTAAATGTTTAAGACTACTTCCCGATACACTCCTTAATTGTCTCACATCCATTATCTTTTCCACTTGTTTGGCTGTTGAACTCCATTTCCGATTGAAATCGATCAGTTCAATTGTAGCTCCACTATTTCTCTTCAGTATGTGCTTGTCCTTAGTTGTATTGGCCCTCGGAAATCATTTTAACGCCATTTTCGCTGTTCATACAAAACTTTTTTTTATTTTTTATTCTTTCTTATAGAGACTTTCAGCCGTAGGCTGGTTCATCTCTTAGACAAACCTGTTTCTATGCGATCTTTTTTATTAATCAATCAAAACTCGAATCACACAAACCAATCGCACAAAATCAGTCACTGGTTGCTGGAATTTATGTAGTAGTAGCTTACCAAGAATATGCAATCCATCTAATCCACCTCATCATCTTCTTCTTTCTCTTCTTTTTCTTCTTCTTCTACTTCTTCTTCAATGGCACTAACGCGTACTCAGTTGAGATTTCGATGCCAAACAACCAGTTCACAACTTCCGATTGGCTTACAGACAAAGAAACTTGTTGGGGAATTCAATCTTCTTCTTGATTTTGAATTACTTTCTGGGTGCTCTGCTCAGGAATTTGATCAAAAATTGCCAGATAGTATGTTTAATCTTTCATAACCGCGCTATCATATTTTGTTAACACACCTAAATGTTACTATAGGATATGTGAAAAAATAGTATTATTTAATTTTCATACCATATTTTTAAATAATTTATCATCAGAGCGGATGGTTTGTACTGCAGTTTTTTGACGAAACCTATATAATATGACTTTGGCATGTGTTATTGTTGTCAATTCGAAAGTGTTAACAAATGTTTGTACAGCTTCCTTGAGCGCTTCTTTTTCTCTAAATTGTGCCTTGCATTCAATACGGAAAAATCTGAGCCTTAAGGTGAAGGTGGAATGAAGCCATTGTGGTAGTATTAGTAAAACCAGGTGTATTCATGGGGTAGTAGTGTTTGTGAAAGAAAAGCAAAAACAACAGTTTGTTTTGATTTCGGAACGCAAAAAGTGATCTTTTGCTTATGAGACTGTGTGGCGCTTCACTGACACAAGTCTCAGAAAACATTTGAAGAAAAAAAAATTTAATACTTAAGTAAAATGTACGAACGATGTGTTCCGATGAATGCGAATTGGGGCTCTTTTGGTATTAACAAGTTCTTCCGCACAGTAACTCAATGTTGAAAATTCCTTAATAGTTTCCTTCGTTGACCGAATTTTTTTCACACATCCTCATTGGAGAGCTTCAACTATTCTCTGCGTTGGCCGAGGCATTTTGATTGAATTTAATACTTTTCCGCTTACTTTTTTTTTGACAGCAGAGGCAGCCGTCGCAGTGTTCCGAGCTTTGCAATTTTCAGAACCAATGTTAAAGTTGCTGAAACTTACATTATAACCTCATTAAACGTAAAAATAATAATTGTATTGATATCAACACAATTTTATTTTATTGATTTTCGTGACATGAAACGCTATGACTCAGGAATAACATTTTATTGAGTGGTTTATATAGCAGTTACGATGATGTTTGGTTGGCATCAGTGTCGAAAAAATAACGATGCTTTCACCAATACAAACTAAAAAAATTGTTGAACAAAAACACTGACAAAAAAAATGTTTTAAAAATTGAAATTCATTTTTGTTATAATTTTTTTTTTCAAATTCTCAAAAAATTCTATGAGTAGCCTATACAATATCCAAATAGTTTTAGTTTTATATCTTATTGGAATATAGACTATTGTCGAAGATGTAAAACTTCTATATTTTTTTAGTTTCTGAAAATGTGGCATTTTTGTATGGAGACTCCTGAAAAAAATATGTGTATCCGTAACATTTTTGTGTGTAAATTCTCGCGTTTGATATTTCCTTGACATGTTTCTAAATGGAAAATAGTTTGCAGAACATACCAATCGCGATATATCATACACGAAAATGTTATGAGTAAAACATTAGTAGTAATTTTTCAAAAAAAAAAACTATGAAAAAGTTATTGTTGGAAAAACTCTTTTTCTGTAATAATGCTACGTTGATTGATTTTCAAACGGTTTCATTTTCAATGAAAACATTTATTTATTTATTTATTTATTTAAATCTGATTCATCTGACATCTGTGTGAATAAATATTAATGAATAAACATGAACGATTTCCTACATTTCATTGACCGAAGTTTTGTAGGTCAATGATGACAAAAAAACTAACTGGTCTTTTTGAAAATATTACCCCGCATGTTGAAGTCCACTCTCCGAATAACGCCACGTCGAAGAGCAGACAGGAGAGTCCTGCGCCTTGTCGAAGTTCCCCATGAGTCTCAAACGATTCCGATAGACCACCTGAGATCTGCATACTGCACCGCACACCGTTCACCGTTGCCTGAATCAGTTTTGTCTGCTTTCGGGGAAAGCCGTGTTCGTCCATCATTCTCCATAGCTGTCGTCGGTCGGTTGTATCATATGCGACCTTGAAACCAACGAAGATGTGGTGCGTAGGGACCTAATACTTGCTGCACTTTTGGAGGATCTGTAGCAGTGTAAAAATCTGCTCCGTCGTCGAGCAACCGGGCATGAATCCGGCTTGATAACTTCCCACAAATATACTTACTATTGGCGATAGACGACGAAAGAGGATCTGAGACAGAATTTGTAAGCACCATTTAGGATTTTGATGACATGATAGTTACCACAATCCAGCTTGTCACATTTTTATTAGATGGGGCAGATTGCCGCGTTATTCCACTCCTCCAGTAGCTGTTCTGTTTCCCAGATCCTGACTATCAATCGGTGCATACACTCTACAAGTTTTCCAGGAGGAAAAATTCCGCTACGAGGCCATCCTTATCGGTTACTTTGTGGTTCTTTAGTTGATTAAGCCTTACCTTCGCCCATCGTCGGGGGTGGCACGTTGTCATTGTTCACTGCACCGGTGTAGTCCTCATCCACACCGTCTTGGTCTCCAGTCTGCACGTTGTTCAGGTGTTCATCGTAGTGCTGCCTCCACCTTTCGATCATCTTGCGTTCGTTCGTCAAGATACCTCCTTCCTTGTTCCTGCACATTTCGGCCCGCGACACAACGCCTTTTTCCGAAGCATCTAGTTTCTTGAAGAACTTCCGTGATTCTCGAGAACGATAAAGCAGCTCCATCTCCTCACACTCTTTCTCTTCCAAACGGCGCTTTTTTTCACGAAAGAGATGTGTTTGCTGCGTTCGTTTCAGTCTGTATCGTCCCACGTTCAGGAGCGCCGTTGTTCTCGTTGTTTATACCCGATGACGGTCTCTGCTGTGCTGCTAATTCCTGTTTTCAAGGTGTTCCAGTATTCATCGAAAGGAGCAGCATCTAGTTCGTCTACCCCCGGTAACGCAGCTTCAAGACGCTGCGAGTATGTTGCAGCAACGTTCGGCTCCTGCAGTCGTCATAGGTGGTACCATGATGAGCGTTGGTGTCTTATGTTATTGACGACCGACAGTTAGGAACACAGTTTGACCATCATCATATAGTGGTCTGAATCGATGTTAGCGCCACGATAGGTTCTGACGGTGATGATATCCAAGAAGTGACGACCGTCGATCAAAACGTGGTCAATTTGTGTTCCTGTTTGCTGAGGTGATCTCCAGGTGTAACGATATTGGAGGCTGTGCTAGAAGAAGGTGCTACGTATGTCCAGGTTCTTGAAGGCAGCGAAGTCGATAAGTCTTAGGCCGTTTTCGTTGGTTCGCTGATGGGCGCTTAACCTACCAATTACCGGTCTGAACTCCTCTTCTTGGCCGACCTGAGCGTTCAAATCATATGTTGTCGTGTTTTGGGCATCGATCGTCTTCACGCTCTAGCTGCGCCTAGAATTCTTCTTTATCGTCATCCGTGTTAGATAGATGGGGCTGAGGACGTTAATAATTCTGATGTTGAAGAAATGGCCTCACATCCTCAATCTGCACATTTTTTCATTGACCGGTCACCAGCCAATCACCTGTTACTGCATCATCCCTATAACGATGAAAGATATACCCAGCTAGTTGCCGCAGTTCTGATAGATGGAACCCACCTTGGAACGATCGCACTATTGAACCTTTCCAGCTAGGATTGGGCGATCTTTATATAAAGATCGATCTTGTCGAATCGATTTTCCAAACGGTGTAGGGATCGATCCACTGATCAAATCGGTAACAAAGAATCGATTTTTGCCGAATCGACCTTTTAAAGATCGATTTTTTTTTCATATTATCTGCTTATTCTATAGAAGTTTCATCTTCTCTTTAAACAAATTTCATATTCATAATGGAACATCAAAAGCATTTTGTTTTGTTCTTCAGCATGTAGGCCACCAAAATGTTTAAGTCCAGAAAAAAAATCCATTTATTTATCTTGCGCCGACAAGGAGTCTTCATCAAAGTTTTTATTTAATACATTCTTTGAAAAAGCATTACTAGAAATTCCATAACTAATGTCTGCCCAGAACTAAGTTGACAACGATCCCATTAAAGCCAATCGTGCCATGAGTCTGTCATTTAGTCGAAGCCGATTCTTAATTTTGGTGCCAGTTCCAAAAAACAACGTTTCGCCTGGGTTTGATGTCAACATCTAGTTCAGTGATCAAATGAGCCGTTGGTTTCAGTAACTGCCGCTAGTTATATCTCTGTCAGCATTTGTACGGAAGTAAATCGTAGAAGTTGCGGTCCAAATGATAACATTACGTTTGAAAGAAATGTTAGGTGGTCTTTGGTGAGATTGATATCGATGTATACTGAAAAACAAATCTACAAAAAGATCGAAAAAGTCTAGAGCAAAAAATCGGTTTTCTCGATTTTCCCAAGTAAAAAGATCGATCCAAAAATTCGGAAATCGGAATGGAAAAGATCGATCTACTGAAAATCCATCCGAGATCGCCCAATCTTATTTCCAGAACGATGTTGAAATTGCGGGTTCTGAAAAGTTTCGAAAGAATTCGGGCACTCGCAAGAAAATTGAGAGACTTGCAGCTCCATGTTCCGAGTTTCCAATCTCTAGTTCGTGTTCTTTGCGTGAGTCTAGTCCGATTGTCCCGTCTCGAATTTCTTTATGAATTTTCCTGTACGTTTCATTTTTTCGGATGGCTTGCAAAGCCTGCACCAACCCCATGTCTCGCCGGATGACCGACGTGCACAGCTCTTCAGAGTCCTGGAAGAGGCTGGCACGAAGACAGTGATCATCCGCCCCTGATATGGTGAACAGACACTGTTTTGAGCCGCACCTCCACGATGAACAGACGCTCGAATAGACTCCCTTTCCTGTCAGCATACGACCAAGATCCCACCGGAGTTGATTACCCGATCTTCACTATGGTTACTCGTACCCCAGCCGACACCACGGGGAGGTAGGGATAGGAGTTACTGAACGAAGCTAAGGACCACGAGTGGGGTCTATTTTATACCTGCAGGTACGCGAAGTACCGATGGTACGCTTAGTCCAGTCGTTTACCAACCAAACGACACCCGTTTCTGCATCTCCTCAATTACAATGAAAGTTGTTCCCAGCTCGTGTTTAATGCTGCAGCTCTGGTAGATAGTAGAACTATCTTGAAACAATCGTTCCGTCGAACATTCCAACACACCTCCTGAAGCGCTACGATGTTGAGATTACGGGCTTTCAATATTTTCGAGAGAATTCGGGTACTCGCAAGAAAATTTAGAGATTTGCAGTTCCATGTCCAGAGCTTTCAATGGGCCTCATTCCCGAATACACTACACGCGAAAACAATGTGGAATGAGTACAACTTTATTGCGGATTACACGCAACTGTAAACATTTGGTAGAATTCATTATGAATACACCGAGTTCAACAATCAATGTTATTCTGGTTTACACTTCAAGATCTCGTTTTTGTAAACAGAGCGATTCATGCACATCGAGATCGCCGATCATATTTCTTTTTCTACACAACTCGTTCACTACTCGAGGTAAACAAAACAAAATACAACTGACGTTTCTCTCAGAAACGACATTGGAAATGAACACAGGGTCACTCTGGTTTCCACTCCACTTTCTACACGGAGTTCATTTTTACACTTCACGATCGGTGGAAACGGGAATAGGCGCAAAAAAGTGAAGTGTAAGTGGATTCGGGAATAAGGCCCAATATCTAGTCAACGTTCTTTGACAGGGTCTAGTCCAATTTTTCTGCCTCGAATTACTTGTAGTTTTTTGGTGCATTTTATTTTTACTAGATTATTTTTTTCTAATTGGGACCTAAACCAACCTCAACACAGATGGAAATAAAACCCACATTTTGCTTCAGAAGAACTAACCGAATTCAAGAATCAACGTCCAAAGAAAAAAAAAAGATAATACATACTATTCATTATCAGCACAAACGCTAGTCAGGTGTAATCTAAGTTAGTTTGACGTGACACACGTACAGTTCGGACGACACGCCGTATACATCTGATCAAATTCATGCTCATGGGAAATGGTATCATACATCTAGTTGAATCTCACATAACACTTTCCCGCGAACTTTGAGCTGTATTTCAAACAATGTATAAATCCATTTAACTTTTCGACAATATATTTGCAGTGGAATGGTATTTCTGTTCCTTTACCCCATATTCCAGTTGGTAAGTTTTTACGTAGCTGTAGGTGGTGATCCAAAAGATCTGCGGCTGGGCATCGTTAATGATGAAGTCAATAACATCCAAGAGTGCTTCAACAAATCGCTAATCACTACCTTCTACAATGACGAATACGACTGCGATCTGTACAAAACATCCTGTCGATTTCTCAATCAACTGAATCGGAGCATTGCGATACAGGTTAGGCCCTATACACAGATAGAAGAACATCATATGCATATCCGGCAATCTCGGTCGGATTGAGTCTTACTAGAAAAATATGTGGAATAATGTTTCGCCTCTAAACGTATCCTCATACATATGATGCAATAAGTCGAAGCAAATAACATTGTGATGAACCTTTTGCAGGAATATTACGATACGTTTGACGATGCATATCAAGCAGCGAGGAGTGGTAAAGTATGGGGATTTATTTATTTTACGGAGAATTTCACAGAATCACTACAAGACGTTCGAGACAACGTGCGCGAGGCGAATCCAGGGTCCTTCCATACCTCGGAAATTAAGGTATATCTCGATAAATCTGACCAACAGGTAACTTTCTTTCTTGAGAAAAAACTACTCGAAACATACAAAGAATTCGCGGAAGGAATAATGACCGATTGTAACCTACCGAAACAACTAGCAAACATTCCCATTACTTTTGAAAAACCTGTGTATGGTACATTTGATGATGAGTTTACCGATTTCATGGCACCAGGGGTAGTCATGACGTAAGATTTTGAATATTCTAAATTTAAAAAAAAAAGATAATAAGCTTCATTTTCTAGAATGATTTTCTTCCTGGCAACATTAATTACCGCAACGATATTTATTACCGATCGACTTGAAGGAGTATGGGATAGAACACTGGTAGCAGGTATGGTTTCAATACTCAAATCTTTAGCTGCGGAAATACGTCGCATTTCAAATGAAAAATAATTGACCAACAACGGTAACCGTTTTCCTTTCGCTCATTACGTTTCTGTGAATATACCAGGTATTACGGCCCTCGAGTTGTTGTTAGCACATATAATTACACAAACGTCGATTATGCTGTTGCAATGTGTCGAAATTGTTCTTCTCGCCACGTTCATTTTCGACGCACAGAACCAAGGCAGCAACGCAACGGTAGTCGGCCTTTTGATGCTGTTGGGCTTTGCTGGAATGCTGTATGGTGAGTAAAACATAAAGCATAAGATAATTGACAAAAAAATCTGCTTATTATTCCGTTTATTATTGGTAGGTAGTATATTTCGCAGTGAACAATGTTTGAAACATATCATAGTCATAAATGGTATTTTATGCTCGTATTTCAGCTTTGTTTGAGAAAAAATATATACTGTTTTGGAAATTATTTAACTAATAATAATAATTGTTGCAGACAATTTATTATTATTATTATGTGCTCTAGTGGCTGAGTGGTTAGCGTAACACATTATCACGGTCCCGTGTACTCTAGAGCTTGCCACTTACAACACATTCAAGGCGTGTTCTTTAGCATAATAAATCACAACTAAGTACTATTAGAAATGATGCTAGTCATACCTACGTTGAGACGGCTAAAGTTCCTCTGGGAACGTTAGTCAACTTTGTTAGTGAGGCAATATAAAAACAAGAACAATTGTTGTGGACAACGGGACTTGAACACGAAACACGAAAAAATCCATATGTCCAATTCCGTAACAACGAGAGTGTTTTTGCGAGGAGCGTTACTTCATTACGTCAATATGAAGAAAAAAACTGCGGAAAGTCATCACATTTTGATGGAAGTTTATGGTGACCATGCTCCAATTGAGCGAACGTGTCAGACGTGGTTTGCACGGTTTAAAAGTGGTAATTTTGACTTGGTAGACGAAGCACGTTCCGGACCGCCAAAAAAGTTTGAAGATGAAGTATTGCAGGCTTTACTCGATCAAGATCCGTCCCAAACGGAACAAGAACTTGCAGATACACTTGGAGTGGCTCAGCAAACCGTATCCGATCGTTTAAAAGCAATGGGAATTATCCGAAAGATAGGACATTGGGTGCCGTATGAATTGAAGCCATGAGACGTCGAACGCCGTTTTTTCACATCGACCCTTTGGGGTCGATATCAGTTTCCCAGGGGTCGACAAGATACTGTGTAAGTTGTGTTACGTGAAACAACTCGTTATTAGAATGACTGATATTTTAGTGGAAAGTATTATTGTTGAAACATGTGTAGTTAATTATTAATTACACTTGATATTTGCTGATTTTATGTCTTTTTATTGATGAGAAAATGATACCAAGTTTACTCATTCGACCAACCACAAAGTTTTTGGCGGTTGATGGCATCACTTCGTTCTGGAAAAGGAGTCTCTCGCCCAAAATAGAGTCCCTGCTCTACACAAATCCGGATAAGCGGATCCGGCTGATCCTAAAACTCATTCGAAGAGCATGATTCTTTTCAAATGGGATTCGTGGTTCTCATCGAGAGAGACGGCAAATATAACAGTAGCTCGGAATCCTATGTCCAGTAAGCCTGGTAAGGCCAGGTTTGAGAAGTTTCAAGACACAAAGGGCCTAGTTGGGTAAGGGAGTAAAAAGTGCCCCCAAACCAAATCACCAGCTCTATGGCAAATAAGAAATTTTGACGATTTATTTAAACCCCTATGTGGTTTAACGTAGGATCTATAATTTAAAACGTACTTTTTCGTTTATTTCACTTCTTCTTCTTCTTCTTCTTCTTCTTCTTCTTCTTCTTCTTCTTCTTCTTCTTGAATGGCGTTAACGTTCCCTGTGGAACTTTTGCCGTCTCAACTAGAGATGGGCAAAACAGTTCACTTTGATGAACGGTTCACTCACTAACCGTTCATCTAAGGGAATCAGTTCTTTTGAACCGTTCTTTCGCTCTTTCGTTCAGCGGTATTAAGAACAACGTAGAATGTTAGCTGGAACCCAACATCAATAGACAGCTAATCATTGATATCGTTGGATTGGATGGTGTACGAATGGGATTTATATTTTTGAAATTTAGTGGGGAAAGATATGCTGCTTCTTTAAATGTCGCAAACTGTATGTGAAAATATGTTTATCGGTCGACAAAAGTTTATGTAATAATTTGATGCGCACAAAATATGTGCAATTTTTCATATTCTCTTTTTGGACAACACACAGGTTCCATGTAAGATCATATTTCATAATGTTCATTCAGGGAAATCAGCAGCTATTTTCACTAACAATCAATCATACAAACAATCACGATAACACGTACACGCAATAGTCCAAACAATGAATTGAAAGCAACGAAAAGCTTTTTTCTCAACATGCCCTCACTATAAAATTTTATGTTTACCTAATCCATGAATCGCCCCAGCTTCCCCCAGATTTTTTTCTGATAATCAGAAAATATATGATTGTTACGCGGAATTAAAAGAATACATTAAATTGAAAATATATAGTTTTGCTTCTAAAACTACGAAAACAGTTCGTTCCCAAACAGTTCACTCTCAATGAGTTCTTCCCCATACAGTTCACTCGCAAACAGTTCGTCCACAAACAGTTCACTCTCAAACAGTTCACTCGCAAACCGTTCTTACGGAATCAGTTCGTTCACAAACCGTTCGCTCGCAATTAGTTCGTGGGGAGAACTACCGTTCTTTGAAAAAGAACGATTGCTCGTTCACTCTATTCGGCGAACTAGTCCTTTCGTACCGTTCGTGAACGGTTTGCCCACCTCTAGTCTCAACGTATGTATTAACTAGCGTTCTTTATTAATACTTAGTTGAGATTCCTTAAGCCAATAACACGCCTTGAATGTATTCCGAGGGGCAAGCTCTAGAATACGCGTGACCACAGTGCAAGTCGAAGGAAATTTCTGACGAAAAATCCCCCGGCCAGAACGGGAATCGAACCTGAACACCCGGCATGATAATGTGAGACGCTAACCACTCGGCCACGGGTGCACATTCGTTTATTTCACGCCATCCTCAAAAGCTTGGAGATAAAAATACGGTGTATTAAGAAAAATTATCAAAAAAAAATTCATCAAAAATTGAAGTTCTAAAAAAATTTTGAAATTTAATTTTTTTGTGATTTAGAGATTCAGTACTACTCTAATTTATATTTAAATGTGTTCCTAGGGATTTTCTAGATATTTGTGATATTTTTCAAATTTTTTTCAGTGTTGCGTGGTACAAAAAAAACGAAAAGGTGCATTTTTCACCATAGATCCTATGGTGTACCATATAAGAACTCAAATATGCCAAAATGTTTTATTTAGTACTATATACATTATTTTCCATACGGCTGGTGATTTGGTTTGGGGGACTTTTTACTCCCTTACCCAGCCAGGGTCTTTGGAGATATAAAAAAAAAATTGTACCGCGCAACGCTGAAAAAAATATGAAAAAAATCAGAAAACAATCACGCATATCTAGAAAACCCGTAGGAACACATTTAAATATGAATTAGAATAGTACTGAATCTCTAAATCCAAAAAAAAATCAAAATTTCAATATTTTTTTTAGTACTTGAATTTTTGGTGATTTTTTTTCTTTGATAATTTTTCTTGATACACCGTAGTAAGATGCACATTCAATTTTAGAGGATGGCGTGAAATAAACGAAAGTACGTTTTTCACTATAGATCCTATGTTAAACCACATAGGGGTACAAACAAATAAACCGTCCAAATTTCTTATTTGATATCCTATACAATATTTGCCATACAGCTAGTGATTTGGTTGGGGGCACTTTTTTCTCCCTTACCCGGCCAGGCCCTTTTACCGAATCATAACGCGTAGCAAAATCTGAAGGCATCGAACCACTTTTTGCCCTTTTTTGAACATCTCTGGTATTGCTAGTTGTTACAATATCTTTACAGCACACGTGATCTTCTTCCAGATCATTGTCGAATCATTCTTCATTCCATTGTCGAATCATTCTTCATTCCGTTGTCGAATCATTATTCATTGCATGGTAATCATTCCGACTATGGCACATTACTTAGCTTTGGGCCCTATTCCAGAAAACGAGACGAGCAATTCGTCTCATCTCGTCTCGGCTTCAGTCACTGTCGAGACGAGCAAAATATCCTATTCCAGTACACGAGTTTCGTTGAAATGTTTTATTTGGTAGACTGGAGAGACTTCAGTCACTTTTTCTCGGTATGATCAGTGATTTTTTTTTTTTTATCCAAAATATATATTTTATTAAGGCTCATATGGCGTCAGCCTAACGGGGCCGGGAGTTCAATATTTTGACAATGTTTGCTTAGACTATGTTAGTAATATGTAACCGATTACTCGCGTTTGACTCGAGGTTAGTATTACAAGTGTTCTCATAATTGGTATGTCGCAGTCTTCGATGCTCTGTACGTGTGCCCGACACTGGATACTTCCTATTGGGATGCAGCTGACCATTAATCAGCAACGCCCCCCTAGTCTGTACCCCATATCTAGCGTGGTGCGTCTTTCTCGACTCGAGGAATCCAGGATAGAATGGTCACTAGCCGGCGCAATCATCAGCTCGTGTAGAGTTGTCATGAGCGGTACAACCTTTGGCTCTTGTTGAATGATCAGTGGACTGCACAACCTTTGGCCCGTGCATCTGTAAAGAGTGTGTGTATGTATTGCCGCGACTAAGTAAAAGTTTATCGATCGCTAGGAGGGATATGAAACGGGGACACAACGAAGGAAACATCATTAAACGTTGACATCGGCGTTTCTGAGGTATAGATGAAGCAGAAGATCAGGATCCCGGCTACCTAAGATATCCCGGACGGGGATATCCGATTGTCTGCCTTGTGCTCTCAGTGCTCTAGAGAGCTGAGAGCGAGCAGCATGGAACCGGATACACGACCAGACAACATGCTCGATGTCGTGGTAGCCATCGCCACAATCACAAAGATTGTTTGCTGCGAGCCCAATGCGATAGAGATGCGCGTTTAGGTTGTAGTGATTGGACATAAGCCGAGATATCACGCGAATGAAATCACGACCTACATTCAATCCCTTGAACCATGCACTCGTCGAGACCTTAGGGATAATCGTGTGTAACCAACGACCGAACTCATCACCACTCCACATGCGCTGCCAACTTACGAGCGTATACTGACGAGGAATGTGGAAAAATTCATTATAAGCAATTTGCCTTTCAAAAAGTGTGCCTTCTAAAGCGCCCACCTTAGCTAGCGAGTCCGCTTTCTCATTCCCCGGAATCGAGCAATGAGAGGGAACCCATACTAAGGTAATCTTGAATAATTTTTCGACCAAAACACTCAATAGTTGTCTTATTCTAGTTAGGAAATAAGATGAGCGTTTATCAACCTTCATTGAGCGGATTGCCTCTATTGAGCTGAGACTGTCTGAAAAAATAAAATAGTGGTCGATGGGCAATGTTTCAATGATCCCTAATGCGTAATATATCGCACCCAGTTCATCGACATACACGGAACAAGGATCTTTGAGTTTGAAAGAGGCACTGGAATTTTCATTGAAGATGCCGAAGTCAGTGGACCCGTTTACGAATGAACCGTCAGTAAAGAACATTTTATCAGATCCAACTTTCCCATATTCTGCCGAAAATATCGGCGGAATAGAATCGGAGCGTAGGTGATCTGGGATTCCATGGATTTTTTGTCGCATGGACAGATCAAAAATGACAGAGGAATTGCAGAAGTAAGGGAAGCAAACTTGGTTGGAGATGCCTGGTGAAGGGTGCACGTCGTGTGTAAGGTACTCATGGTATAAAGACATAAAACTTGACTGAGGAGTCAGTTGGAGTAGATTTTCGAAGTTATCAATTACCAATGGATTCATGATCTTGCAACGGATGAGAAATCTGTAGGATAATTCTGTGAACCGAAGAGTAAGCGGGGGTACTCCTGCCAAAACTTCGAGACTCATCGTATGTGTCGAATGCAAACACCCCATGGATATACGCAAGCAACGATATTGTATTCTCTCCAGCTTGAGAATATGAATCCTGGCAGCTGATCGGAAGCAAAAACTGCCATATTCTAACACTGATAATATCGTTGTTTTGTACAACTGAATGAGGTCTCCTGGATGGGCACCCCACCATGTTCCGGTAATTATTTAGAGAAAATTGATTCTTTGCTGGCATTTCTGTTTCAAATACGCAATGTGTCTCCCCCAGGTACACTTAGAATCCAAATATACACCCAGGTATTTGAAAAACATAGAGTGTTGGATCGTTTTGCCGGATAGGTGAAGCAGGAATTGGGTGGGTTCGTGCTTCCTAGAAAAAACGACCATTTCAGTTTTCTCCGTAGAGAATTCGATACCCAGCTTGAGGGCCCACCTGAACAGATTGTTCAGGGTATCTTGCAACGACTTTTGCAGAACGACGGGATTAGTACCCGTGATGGAAATAACTCCATCGTCTGCAAGTTGTCTCAGCGTGCAGTCTCTAGTTAGACAATCATCCATATCATTGACGTAAAAACTGTACAAGAGGGGGCTTAGGCAGGAGCCTTGTGGTAGGCCCATAAAACTGTAACGAGAACATTTCGAGCTGCCATGATAGAAAATCATGTGCTTTTCTGACAGTAAATTGTACAGGAAATTGTTAAGAATTGGTGAAAGTCCACGATTATGAAGCTTCTCTGAGAGAATTTCCATGGAAACTGAATCAAATGCCCCTTTGATATCGAGAAAAACGGAAGCCATTTGTTCTTTGCGAGCAAATGCGATTTGGATTTCAGAAGATAGCAGCGCGAGACAATCATTTGTCCCTCTACCTCGGCGGAAGCCAAACTGCGTATTTGACAGCAAATTGTTTGTTTCGACCCACTTGTCCAAACGAAGTAGAATCATTTTCTCTAACAATTTACGAATACAGGATAACATTGCAATCGGCCTATACGAGTTGTGATCGCAAGCCGGCTTGTTGGGTTTCCGTATGGCTATCACTCTCACTTGTCTCCAGTCATGCGGGACAATATTCAGCTCCAGAAACTTGTTGAGCAAGTTCAGCAAACGCTGTTTTGCCAAGTCGGGAAGATTCTTCAACAAGTTGAATTTAATCTTGTCCGACCCCGGAACTGAATTGTTACATGAGAGAAGGGCAATTGAGAATTCCACCATCCAAAAATTCTCATAATCGCCTTGAAGTGGAATGTCGCGTACGACGTTTTGTGCATGAACGGTGTCGGGGCAAACCTTCCTTGCAAAGTTAAAAATCCAACGGTCAGAGTATTCCTCACTTTCGTTTGTATGGTTCCAGCCACGCATTTTCCTAGCCGTATTCCAAAGAGTGCTCATAGCGGTCTCCCTTGACAAACCATTGACGAATTTCCGCCAATATCCACGCTTTTTTGCTTTAATCAAACCTTTTAGTTTGGCTTCTAGAGCTTGGTACTTTAGAAACCATTCCACTAATCCAGTTTTCCTGAATTTTTTGAAAGCGGATGATTTTTCAAGGTAGACCTTTGAACACTCCTTGTCCCACCAAAGTGATGGAAGACGACGTCGGAAAGTGGTAGCCGGTACACGTTTCTTTTGAGCTTGAAGTGCGCTTTCGTAAATCAAACTCGATATAAAGTTATACTCTTCGAGTGGAGGAAGTTCATGCATTGAAACAATTGCTTCAGATATTATTTCCTCAAATGTTCTCCAGTCAATATTCTTCGTGAGGTCATACAAAATATTGACTGACTCACGAGAGCTTGATTCATTAGCGATCGATAAAATTATTGGTAGGTGATCACTACCGTGGGGATCTTGGATTACCTTCCACATGCAATCCAGGGATAACGAAGAAGAGCATAGAGATATGTCTAGCATGCTTGCCCGTGCAGGAGGGTTGGCTATTCTGGTTGCTTCCCCAGTATTCAAAACTGTCAATTTGAAGTTGTCGCACAGATCATAAATCAAAATGGCACGGTTGTCATCGGAGAGTGATCCCCATGCTGTTCCATGGGAGTTAAAATCACCTAAGATTACCCGCGGCTACGGCATTGCCTCGATAGTATCAAAGAACTGATGGCGGCCTACCGTAGTTCTGGGAGGGATATATATCGAAGCAATGCAGAGGTCTTTGCCATTGATTTGTGTCTGGCAAGCAACAACTTCAATGCCTGTCATCGAAGGGAGAGTGACTCTATAGAAGGAGTGACATTTTTTAATCCCCAATAGTACGCCACCAAACGAGTCATTTCGATCGAGGCGAATAATGTTGAAATCGTGGAAATTCAGCTCATCGGCTGAAGAAAGCCATGTTTCACAGAGAGAAAATACATCACAGTTAGAGCTGTGAACTAAAAATTTAAACTGATCTAGTTTAGGAATAATGCTTCTGCAATTCCACTGTATTACAGTGGTCCTTGACCTCTTGCACTGAATCAGGCATCGAGGGAAATGAACGCTGCCAAAAAACCACATTTTTCTTTCAAAAATGTTCTCACAATCGGAAGCAAACATAATACTATGCTTTTAAGAGGGTCGTTTATATTTAAAGCATTTAAAATGTTGTCCACCAGGTCAGAAATCGCAAGCAAGCAAGATTGTGGCTGTTGCCTCGACCGCGAAAAAGGAGCAGACGTGTTGGGTGCTGCTCCGGGAAGTGCTGAGGACCCCTGGTGCGTAGAAGAACCGCTTAAACCAGGAGGTACATGCTTCGGTCTATTCTCAGCACGTTCGATTCGAGTTTTCATTCCAACTTGGGAAGTTTCGGTTTTCTTTCTGGGGAGTGATGGAAAAGAAGTAATTTTTCTTTTCCTGATGGGACCCTGCGATGTACCGGAACTTCCTGCATTGGGAGCGTCAGCAACAGGCTCGTCGTTCTGCAGAATGGAGTAGGGATTGTCCTGAGTCGTTGGAACGGGACTCTTAAGCATTTCTGCATAAGTCCGCTTGGAACGTTCTTTTAAGGAACGCTTGATTTTTTCCCCTCGTTGTATGTACACCGGGCATTGAGTAAGATCATGAGGAGTCCCGCCGCAATGAAGACACTTGCGCTCTTTCGGGCAAGGATTCTCATCATGGCTCTCTCCACAATCTGCGCAACGTTTTTTGTTGCAACAATAGGCGGCCGTGTGATCGAGTTGCATACATTTGTTGCATTTCATTACCCGGGGTACAAACAACCGAACAGGTAAACGAAGTGCACCTATTGCAACGTAGTTAGGAAGGGCGGAACCCTCAAATGTCACACGAAAAGAGTTTGTCCGATTGAGGACTCGTTTGTCATTTTTAAGTGACACAGATTTCAGTCGATCGCATGCAAGAATCTTCACACTTTTAAAAGAAGAGTTCTTGAAGCGACCGACACCATCGAGTATCTCTTTTCGAGTCAAACCCTTTTCGTTTATTACACCGTCTATTTCAACGTTGCAACAGGGTACGTATACGCGATACTCGATCGCAAAGAGATCACAGCGCGTTATTTCATTCGCTTGGGTTCTGCTGGAGACGACAACTCGTAATTTGTCTGGCCCCATCCGAGTAATCTCGGTAACTTCGGAAAATTTCTGTGTCAACTCTTTTGAGATGCGAATGACGTTAAGAGGTTTGGATTTTCGTCTAAAGTATACGATAAATGGGCCTTTGGCGCCATCAGGGTATTCTTTTAGACGAAAATCCTGCTTCTCGTCTTTTTCCTCATCTTCAGAGCTTTCTATCTCGTAAACAGAATTTTCCTCCTCATCTTCTGTTTCATCCTCCTGCTCTTCAGGAGGAGGTTCATTATCTGATATATTCTTTGGCGTGGATGGTGGATCCTCCCCGCCCTCTGCCATATTAATAAAAACGAAGAAGTAGACAACTGTTCGATATGAACAGAATATAATAATTTGGAAAATATAAATTAGTAAAAGAAATTATATTTCTATATTAGTTATTGTTGAAAATTTTATTTATTTCAATTTTTGTTATTATTTGTACTTTGAAAATGAAAAAAGTTCCAATAATAGTTCAACGGTGATGTATCAAAATGGACACCCCTAATGCCAACGCTTGCCGATTTGGTAAACACAAAGTTTAAACAATGGTGTAAATCGTGCACAGAAGCTATTCAGAATGATGGAAGAAGAAAGAGGAAAATAAACTTCTACTTGCCGCCGCTGTGTAGCGTGTGTGATGATGTGTCTTGCTGCCGGATTGTCTCGATAGCGCACCACTTTTTATGAGCTTTACTTCGCTCGCAGCGCACCAGATGAAAAAATACACACTAGAAACGGATGTAAAAAAAAACACCTGTATCGGATCAAATATAGGTTCGACCGATCTTCTTGCGAGTTGTCGAAGCAATCCAGCAGTGATGTCAGATGAAAAGACATGTTTTTATTTTGAGAAAAACAACAAACATTTTTAAAATTGTTCAATCGATACTCTTTTCTCAGTGCCAAAATATTAAAAACATAAAAAAAGGAACAAGTTTCATATATCTATTGATTCCTCAGCCACACACCACAAAAAAATCAAAGTCCTGAAAAAACATTTTCCAGAGCATTCATCTTGTGCCGTTAATCGGTATAAAGTAGTCTGACCAAATAGTTCCGGACTATAAAAACAAGACACGTAAACAAAAAAAAACCCATTTTTTAAAGAATATTATTGAGTGAATGAAACCGAGGATAAAACCGAACTATTTAACATTCTTATACAGCCATTCCATACCGAACCGATATAGTAGTTCTCAAATTTCGTTAAAATTGGTAGTTTTGAAAATTGAAATTTTTGAATAAAAGTGGAAAAAAATGATTTTTCGAACCACCCTAATAAAAAAAATAAAAAAATACGGGTCTAATATCTTGTGATAAGGAACAAAACTACCAATTTTAACAAAAATCTGAGAACCACTATATCGTTTTCGCCTGGAATGGCTGTATATGTACCTGCTGTGTTCTCTACCAAGAAACAATATTCACAAAATTTTCTCATTAATTTTGCCACAATCCAGATAAAAGTTCTATTTGACAATTATTTATGATTTCAATATTGAGCCGTGACTTTTCTGTTGTCCACATATTGTTCATCATTTATCAGAAAAAGGAGATTTTTACTAATACTACTTTGAATGGTCAGTTAGAAATGGACTTTAATAAAACCCATTTATACTGTTGTGTGTTTACTAGTATAACTTTTTATTTTTTAATGTACTCCAACGCAGTACCGTAAAATTATTCACAATTTAAATGGATTTCGTTTACAGTGTTTCATCTGAATCAACTAAACTTTCGAAACAACTTTGCTCCTCACTAGCCAGAAATACTTTTTTCCTTTTATGTTGAAGAGTTAATTTTTTTATAAATCGTTTGTTCTTACAGGCTCAGTTATATAAATTTGATGAATCCAAATTCTAAATCCATTTTTAACACTTTGACGTCCGCACCATTTGTAAAAAAATATTCGCTTGGCACCGGCAGCGCTAATTCGGATTACTTGGCTTGTCGCCGCTCGTTCTTGACATTATCGGGAAATTTTAAATTGTTAAGTTTTACTAATCTCATCGTTAGTTTTCATAAGTTCTCAACTCTGTTCCCCTACTTTTATGACATTTCGATGATATACATACTGTTGTGGACAACTCTATTTTGCCGCGCTTCGGATACCGTGTTGATCCGTCACAGCTCAAACCCGCAGGGCTCGCGCATGACAGCATGACTGTCATTGAGTGATGCTAAAGATGCGCATACATGTATTTTAATGTGGTTGTCATTTTGTTGTTGTTTACTTTTGTTATTGTTGTGGAGAGGGTCAATTGTTTATCGTCCATCACCAAATGTATCCGTCTAGGATGTAGCAAATAAAGTTTCGTTTTTATTTGTTGTATCGTGCGCGTTTCAATAACCCTGTCGTGATATTGTGCCAGTGCAAGTCCAGGGTACAAAACATCTTAAATATTACAAACCAGTCCATATTCCCCCACTATATAATTACGTTATGATATACACGCCAAAGGACCACGATCAGCACATTCCAAACATCGTACGATCGCGGCCAGCCAATAACCATCGTTCTGCTGCATCAGCGTTACTCGCCGATAAATACTAGCAACAGAACCAGGGCCCGAAATCTTCGGAGGTGAAAAATGAGGACCGACTATACTCCCAGTAGCTTCGCTTCGACTAGAACTGGTTCGGCAGTCGTCGCCAACAAAAAGTGACTTGATTAGAAAATGAATTGACTAGCGCTGACTAGCGAGGATGACTGATGAACTAGTCCAGTCAGTGGTTATTTTAACTGACTCGACTAATGAATACAAATCTGCCTCTTCATTCAACTGACTTCAATCCACATTTCCATTCCCTACTGATACTTATTTCGTACACGCGTACGCACGTCCATATAAAAAGGAACGAAAATTTGATTCCTGATACAAAAAAGTAGTTACCCCATCAATGGACGGTTTTTTTCTACCCATCGTGAACTCAAACCAACGAACTTAGACATTTATCAAGTATGCTATAATGGTCCTCGCATTAGTATTAGTTAGTATTAGGCATGCAAAATAGCGCACTGCACTCCATTTTACGCGTGCGAGTAGTTTTCGTGTACGCTACAAAAAAATCTAGCTCACCTGTTGCGTTTGTCAAACCACGGTTAACTCAAACATCGATGCATGCAAACGTGCACGGAGAGAGAGGAACGAATTCATTTTGGGGGAAGTCACTTCAAAATGCAATGAGGACAAATTGACTGGGAAGAAATGGGAGTCGGTAGAGGGAGATAGCGACTAAACGCCCGACTGACTGTTCAGTCGTTTTGGCGGAGAAATTGCGTGAAGAGCCAGAAGTCATTTACCGACTGACTAACGATAGTTTGGTCAGGTTGGGTTGCTAGTGCGCACACCGAGCCAACCAAACAGTCGGATTTGTCAAGAGTGCGAATTGGGAGCGAATGGAGAGCGAATTGAACTATCGGCCGAAAACCAATCGTTGTGTGTGCGTAGATCGATGCTAGCCACTACTGATTAAACGGACGGTTGTTAGTTGACCGACAGAATAGTTTGAATGCAATCGGGAAGCCTATCAAACTTTTTTATCGGCCGGTACTGAATCGGTGTAGTGTGCGCTTATGCATATCGCTCCATACTAATTAAGTCGTCCGACCGATCTATCAGCCGACAAAAGTCTGAAGTCTGCGGGGGCTCTTATAGTTTGCTTATTCTACAATTAATAAGATGGGGTATCGATTAAACGCAGACAACTTGAAGTGAGTAGCAAGCCATCTTTTTATCGTAGAGAGGAGGGGACATAAGAACATTTCGACAATTTTAATGTTTACACACATAGATCGATAGTTTTGAGGAAAAGATAGATTTGGTCTAACTGAACCAACACATCCCGCACCGGTACAATGGATTGTTTCCCTCTGGCCCGAATAGAGTTTCCTAAATTCGATCTGGTGACAAGACCACATTGACGCTGATAAGAATAACAAAATCATCAAAATTAACGGCAATATCAGTGGCAGATACATCGTCTCTTTCAACAAGACAAATAAATGTTTGAAAGATCACCAACCAATGTCACTGGTAGAAAGCAACAATAGTTTCAAGCATCGGTTCTCAGGTGAATCCATGTTGCATGTTTAACAGGTGTGTGAAATCTCTGTGAATAAAACATTGTAAATCCCACTTCACTCATCAGATGTTCATTCGAATGAAATTATTGAAAATAATGATAGTGGAATATGGAGGAATATCAAAATTTTGTGTACACAAAATTTTTACTATGTGTCGTCTATAGACGACGCTCGTAGCGAAAGGGTTAACGAGAGGCATCTTCCGTGCATCGCAACTCAACAAGAAACAAACACGTGTCTAACAGATACACACAGTTGCTTCAAGTGAAATATTCGCTAGCGTTCACAGCTCGAGGGGAAACATAAAACACAAAGCGAGCACAATAAGCGAGCTTTGTTGTTTCGGACACAGAAAGATTCTGAGAATTTTCCTCAGAGGCGATACAATACTTATACGCCAGCGACAGATTACTTACTATGCAAGGGTGGAGTTTACTTCGTTGTTTCTATTCTAGCGGCTGCATAAGTTGCACGTTATTGACAGCTCTGTTCAGGAAAGCACACAAAAAGACAGAACAAATGTATGGTGGAATGGGAATGCTTCCAATCGAGATGAAAAATAGAAGGTGGGAAGATTCACGGGTTTTGCTTGTGTTAAACTTTGATTGTATTAGTAGCCAGGAAGAAAAGAAGTTCACATATCAGGCATAACAGTCAGTTACTCAAATGGTACAAAATTGAATGTGTCAACGAATAACGTTGAAAGAGGATATACAGAAAATAATTACATATTTCCAAAAAATATTTTTCGCGTTACATTCATCATTTGAAAAATAAACAGAACATGTCACGAACCAAAATGTTTCATTTTTGTTATTTCTTCTTATATCAGAATTAGTATTCTAATTTTTACTATGTTTGGATTTTAGAGCATCTTCATGGTAGTTTATCTCTTGTTAGCAATTGTAATTCCTTTTTCCACAATTAGGGTGCTGAACACTTCATTCGTCTAAAACTAGGACGGAAGCAGAAAACTTTTCGTCTCAATTTTAGGTCATATGGAGTCTATTCAATTTATTTTTCAAGTGCATTTTACGCGGAAAAAAAACTTGCTACTTTTTTCTCATGCGCTGTAAAATGTTTTCCGCCAAAGGAAAAAACGATTTTGTACCTCTGACTTTGTTCACTTACGTTTTTGGTCGATGTAACGAGAAGTAAAATAAGATTGAAATAAAGTTTAGAACACCTCAAAAATACTGAAATTTCAGTTTCTGCTAAAATTTCAGTTGGGCCCCTATGATTTTGAACGCTAGCATTGATTTAAGAAAAAATACTAATTTGTTCATTTCATCTGCTTATTTTTACTTTTAATAACAACACTTTTCCTATGTAGTGGACTATTATAAGAAAAGTAACATACATAAACAAAATCTGTGACGTCACAGATTTAAAAATCTTCCCACCTTTCATTTTCCATCTCGGCTTCCAATTATCATCAATTTAAACACTGAGAGAAATAATTAGTAAATATAACGAATTTTTTGGTAAATACTACCAATCTATAGTCATTTTCGACCGTACTAATAAACACATATGTCAAGCAGAACCATGATTCGGAAGCCCAATATCGGCTACATTTTCTCATCGAAAATGCACGTATCAGAATTATATCCTTATTATACCTCCGTATTGCCTTATGAGAACAATGAAAATGGTTAATACGCGCTTTTCTCACCAATTTTCAGATATGACTTACTAATGTTATCGAGTAAAATATACTAATCTCTGGTAGGGATGCGGGTTTGTTGACAATATGTACAAAAAATTTGTACATTCTACTAATTTTGCATTACCAAATGTATTTAGTAGTTTTCGACCGAGGATTTTTCTAAGGGAACCATATACAGACCAAGACGGGTCTATGGTACAAGGTGAGGCCGTTTCGTCACTAAGTTGGTTAGGGGAGCGGTATATGAAAACAGTACGGAAGAAAGCGGAAGGGGAATTATTTTCTTGAAGCGTGAAAGAGACAGACTGATCACGAGCGAGCTCCGGCACAAGCGTATTGTGTTTTGTTTACAAACAAAACACAGTAGAATTCCAAGATGGCTGAAGAGTGGTTTTAGCAAGTTGGCCCACCTTAGGATATACTTCTACGCGCCTTGATACAGACTATGGGATTGTAATGTATAGCATATCAAACAAATCTTAGAAAAATTTCCAATTCGATTGGTATGCAAATCACCCTCAATGTAAGACGTAGTCCTACGTCAAAAACGGTTGAATATATTGTCTGGGTAATTCGTACAATTAATTAATTTTATGATTTTCTTCTTTTATTCAAGGACTATTGATATCGATTTTCTGTGATGCACATTCCACAGCAAATTTTATGGCAACTGGAAGCTTCTATCCGATGATCATTATGTGCGGTAAGTATTTTACACAGAATAAATATTCAATTTCAAACCTTTTTTCTCTTTTTTTCTCGTAGGAATTCTATGGCCTCTGGAAGGCATGCCACAATACCTACAATATATGGCGTATTGCTTCCCCTTTACGGTTCCTTCAATGGCTGTACGAAACGTACTAACTAAAGGCTGGAGCATAACTAATTCCAAAGTGTATATGGGCTATGGAGCTGTTGGCATCTGGATAGTGAGCCTTCTGTTACTTTGCCTAATAGGATTAAAGATTAAAAAATGATCCAGATGGAAGTGTGAAACTGGCTCAATGAATAGCGTTTTAGTCTTAGTAATTAATATACGTACGTTCAGCAACTGAGAATATTCCGATTGGTTGTGCAATCGAGATGCATGAAAAATGTAAGGCTTGGTAAACCACATAAGTATAAATAGTGATTCAAAATGATTATGAATAAATAAACAACAACCTGAGCCATTCCCTCTTTCCGTGCTATCTTTCGGTTTGGCAAAAAATACAATCATTGATACCTTAGTGTTTCTCAATGAGCCACGCACTGAAAGTCTGTTATTTATAATACCGAAATTTTCTATATTATAATATGTACTAGCGAAAGCGTGTGGAAAGGAATTGTTTGCGATGTGATGAATATAAGTTATTGATAAAAATCCTTCTTAGCGACACTGAAACAACAACTGAACCTCATTAATCCATTCGCATCTATTAGCGAACAGAGTATCACAGGTTATTCAATAATGTGCTCGATTTTTCAACAGCTAGCTTTGTAAGCAACAGTGTATGGTTAAAATAGGGTGTTTTGGTTAGCCTGGGAATCAATTACAGAGCAATTAGTACGTTGAAATTAAGTCGAAAATGTATTGGAGACTTTATGTGTTTGAGGTATTGAATCAGAACTGTTATGTGAATAAACTCTCGTTGTATTGTAACCTTCCAATGTATTGATGTAACCTACCGTCCCTGATTAGGCTAGTTTTTTCATTTAGATTGGAGTGGATTTCAAAAAGATCCAAGACCAAGGATCATTCGAATACTTGAGCAGACATTTTACATACTTTATACGTGGTATTGTTTGCATCGTTGAGCACTGTGAAAAATAAAAATGGCCAACAAATTTTATTCTATTCTATTTATTTAGAAGAAATATGTTCATTACTACTCAAAAGTATGTAATACTTAATTTTGGTTTGTGCTTACGTAAGGGCAATTATCAACTCTCACGAGACGCGACACGGAACTAAGACACAACACTTACAGGGTGTACAATAAGTACAAATACAAATTTTCATCGTTGTGTAGGTGC
Source organism: Toxorhynchites rutilus septentrionalis (assembly GCF_029784135.1). Classification (NCBI taxonomy): domain Eukaryota; kingdom Metazoa; phylum Arthropoda; class Insecta; order Diptera; family Culicidae; genus Toxorhynchites; species Toxorhynchites rutilus. The sequence goes on from NC_073744.1 coordinate 88,010,877, forward strand.
GCACCATGTGCACCATGTGCATATTGGTGTCACCTTTAGCCTCGTATATAGGCTAAACGACGCGCACGGTGTTGTCATTTGTTGTTTGTTTACCGCTACGTCGTAGTAAAGTTGTTTGCGAGAGGTGAGCGACCCGGCGACATATTCCGGCGGTTGAAATCTCACGGGATGAAACGGAAATTCATATATACCACCATCCGTCGGTACCGGGAGACGAGTTCGGCCGGAGAACGTGCGAGATCCGGGCGGGCGCATTCGTCGAGGACGCCAGCAGCCATCAATGTGGTGATGGAGCGAGTTCGTCGAAAAATGTACCGCTCGATCCGGAAGACCGCAACTGACCTGGATGTATCGATCGGGATTGCCCACACCATCATGACGAAGGGCCTGGGACACAAGCCGTACAAGAAACGCAAGATTCAAGATGTAACCAAGGCTACAACAAAGAAGAGGCTGGATGAAGGCTGCAACGAAGAAGAGTCTGGATGAATCCAAACTGATACTTTCGCGACACGCACTATTGAACTCTATTCAACCTCTCTGTTGAATTCCTTTCAATCTCTCGGTTGACTTACCTTCAACCTCCACCTCAACCATCAGATTGAAATTCCTCTACTTCCACCTCCCGGTTGAATTTACCAACCCATTGTTTGTACACATCAACCTCACGGTTGAATTCATCAACCTATCGACCTCTCACAAAATCTTCTGGCCTCCTTCGTCGGCCCCTGGTCCCCTCCATCAACCCTCCGGCCGCCTCGCTCAGCCACCCGGCCGAACTCCAATCTCAGCCTCCATCAAAACAAAACACAAGTAACCTCTTTCAAAGTCACAACACAATTTCAAATTTTATGTTCATTCCTAAATGTTGTTTTTCTATTGAACAAAACTAATACTTATGACAGACATAGCTGTACTACCGTTGTATTTCAAAAATTGTATGTCTGTCACCTGATCAACTGATTGTTTAGGTTTGGTTTCAAAACAACTCTTTGCTTGCCCGTTTTGTGATCCGTTGGTTTTTTTTTGGCAGAGAGTGCAATTATGATAATTTTTGACAACAAAAACATCGATGTACATTTCATTTTTAGTGTGTTCTGCAACGTTCCTCCTCTGGTTTCACCATAGTTGAGTATTTAGAAAGGTCCATGTTGAAAAAATACATTTTCGCGACTAAAGTGTGCTACACATACAACGTCCCGTCACAGTGAAGTCAACGTAAAGGAATGAAATGTCAAATATTCTCCCATGGAAATCGTATGGTAGCATTCACATACACCATCACCGGAAACTTTGACGTCGGAAAAATAGGGTCCTATTCCAGAAAAAGAGACGAGCAATTCGTCTCGTCTCGTTTCGGCTTCAGTCACTGTCGAGACGAGCAAAATATCCCATTCCAGTACACGAGTTTCATTGAAATGTTTTATTTGGTAGACTTGAGAGCAAGGATGCAAAATTTCGAAAGAACATGTTGAAATCGAAAAGCAATTTTTATCAGTGCAAAATATCTCCACCGATACTCTTCTCTTCTTTCTATCGCGGTGCCGCGGTTCCTATGACTGCTGGCATACCATCACGTTTGTTTTGATATAGTTTTCGCTCCATCGACAGAAATATCAGTTCATTCTCGATGTCAGTGAATGCTCATGCCGAAAATATCACCTATCATTGCATCCTGGTGAAATTTTCGTTGGTCATACACCCATAAACTCAGCACTCGAATGTGCCGTTGCCCATCGATGTGTGTGCAATAAACGGCACAAAAATGGGACCGGGGCTAGAAACATACCAGAAAACCATACACACGAACACGCGTTCAAACCTAGGTAGTGCGGACTGAATCAAAACGGCTGTCAAAAAAGATCCAATTGAAATGTCAAAAGAGATCCAACGATCAGGAGTGTTATTTTTCTTATGATAATCAACACTATAAAAGAGGTATTGTTGTCAAGGGCAAAAATAAGTAAAATTATAAAATGAACGAACTACATTTTTCCGTCAATTGTTTAATTAACCATTGCATCTCTAAAAGACCATCTCAGCCTTTCACTGAGCAACGCATTTTTAATGTCCCCTCTCTTTGTCATAACGTTTTTCCGAACGTAATAAAAACAAACAAAGTCAGAGTCACGTAAATGTTTACTCCTGCGATTTGGAAATATTCGATAAAAAGTGGAAGGAAGAGCTGCCAGATGATTTTTAAAAAAAGTCTGTAAAAACATGTGAATGTCTGTTAAAAATGTGGAAAAGTCTGTAAAAGTGTGCAGATCTATAGAAATGTCTTTTAACGTTAATTTTCACTTATTCATTAATACTTTGTACATCACGATGCACGTAAGATTGTATTCTGTATATATATATACAGCCATTCCATGCCAAACTAATATAGTGGTTCTCAGCTCTTCGTCAAAAGTGGTAATTCTGTTCTTTATCGCAAAACATTAAACTCGTATTTTTTTAATTTGTCATTAGGGTGCCCATTTCCATTTTAGGGTGATCCCAAAAATCATTTTTCCCACTTTTTCCCAAAATGACTTTTTTCAAAAATTTATAACTTTCGAACCGCTCAACCGATTTAGATGATCGACATATCAAATTTAAGCCAATGAGCTTTAATTGAGAAATATTTAACTTGCATATAATATGGATCCTATTTTTAATATGGATTGAAAGCTGAGAACTTTTGCATAAAATATCTCGATATCAGAGATGCTATTTTTTTCGTTTTTGAAATATGATTTTGCAAAACTAATCGATGGTTCGAAAAACAAATTTTCCCCATTTTTCCCACTACAAAAAGTCATAACTTTCGAACTATTGGACCGATTCATATCATCGACATATCAAATTGAAGCTTACGAGATATATTTTTTAAAAAAATATTACTTTTGCGAAAAAATTGAATTTTGTTTTTGTAATTATGGATTGAGTTAGTTTTTCATAGTTTTCTCGGTTAAAGATAGGAGCGCTATATTTTTTTATATTTTTTATGGAAAGCTGAGGAGTATTTACTTAACATATCTCGATATCAGAGATGCTATAATTATCGTTTTTAAGTTAGAATTTTGTAAATTTAACATGTTTTAAGTCTTCGATCAATATTCATATGTGACTAAACTAGACCTATGCTACTAGAATCCAATCCAAGTGTGAGTTTTGCTTATTGGCTTCAATTTAATATATCGATCATTTAAATCGGTTCAGTAGTTCAAATGTTATGAGTTTTTGCAGAAAGTTATTTTTGGACGAATGGGGAAAAATGATTTTTTTTAAAATCATATCTAAAAAACGAAAAAATAGCAACCCTGATATCGAGATATGTTGTGTAAAAAATCCTCAGCTTTCAAGAAAAAATATAAAAATATATAGCGCCCTCTAGTCCAAAGTCATAAAAAAAATAAAAAACGACTACAATCAATAATTACTAAAATATAATTATGTTTTTCGCAAGTTAAATATTTTTTTATAAAAGGATAGGTCAATTTTATATGTCGATCATCTAAATCGATTCAGTGATTCAAATGTTATTAATTTTCATTTGTCATTTTTGGGAAAAAGTGGAAAAAAATGATTTTTCCAACCACTTAATAACTTATGTGCTGTAAGTGTGTTTAAATGTTTCAACGATCTACACATACATACATACACATACATACACGAACATACGCGTTGTTAATTTTTATAAAACACAGTATTTCTCCGTTGATATATTGGACATCCACCAAGGCTTGCGGTCTTGTCGTTTTTATTTTTTAAAAAATGCAGTGTATATTTTCCATCCGCCATGCAAGGCTATACAAGTTTTAGACCACCACACGGCCATGAACCATGTCTGTCGTAACAATATCGAACAGTAACCCATATTTCGTCATAAGCAGACCCGAAAGCAAATGTAAGTTGTTGAAAATAGAATGAAAATTTTTATTCGATGTTGTTTAAATACATAGGTTGCATAGTCCTGACCCTAACTTAACTATTTTTCAATAAATCTCCTTGCATTTCAGCAAAACAATCTTGTCTAGAACAGAAAATAATTATCAGAGACAATTTTCGTTCAAGATTTTTCCTTACCTGCAGAGAATGCAATTGTTCATTAATTGTGAATAACCGTATCCTCTTTTTCGTCTGCAATGATGTCAAGGCAAAAGTACTTATGTGTATGAGTTCCAAACATCATACACACCAGATGGGCCAACAAGAAGGACTGCCGGGCCGCAGGTTGAGTATCGCTGGTCTAACGTCATGTGTATTGATATATACTAAATATAATAACTTTTCTGTATTAAAACTATGGAAAAATGTCATATGGTGAGTCAAATATTTTTGATGTGATGAATAGATGTGATGAATGTTTTACAGATATGTCTGTAAATTTACAAACATATTTGTAAATCTGGCATCTCTGGTGGTCTGAGAATTTATTGCAAGAAATCGCTTGAAAACATGCAAGAATTTGCTTGAGAACGAAGTGGATTGAGTCCGCACCACTTAGGTTCAAACGTCTGACGCGGTGTCAGTGAGATGATATTTCTCTGGATGGATATTTGTTCCCTTCCACTGTCAGCTGATCGAAGATGCGCATGGAAAATTCGGGTGTTCATTCTCAGTGAGACAGTGAAACAAATGAGTGTGGGGAATAATGCAAAAACCAAATGTTCCACGTGACGGAGTGTCGGTTGCATCAAGGCGAGTAGAAATATATCCTAAGGTGGGCCAACTTGCTAAAACCACTCTTCAGCCATCTTGGACGTCTACTGTGTTTTGTTTGTAAACAAAACACAATACGCTTGTGCCCAAGCTCGCTCGTGATCAGTCTGTCACGCTTCAAGGAAAAAAATCCCTTTCTGCTTTCTTCCGTACTTTTTTATATACCGCTCCCCTAACCAACTTAGTGACGAAACCGCCTCACCTAGTACCATAGACCCGTCTTGGGTTGCATGTAATTAAGTTCGGTTATTTGTCATGAACTGCAGGGGCATTGGTGATTGAATTTGATGTTGTCTCAATCAAGGCGCGTAGAAGTGTATCCTAAGGTGGGCCAACTTGCTAAAACCACTCTTCAGCCATCTTTGAAGTCTACTGTGTTTTGTTTGTAAACAAAACACAATACGCTTGTGCCCAAGCCCGCTCGTGATCAAGGCGCGTAGAAGTATATCCTAAGGTGGGCCAACTTGCTAAAACCTAAGTGGTGCGGACTCAATCCACTTCATTCTCAAGCAAATTCTTGCATGTTTTCAAGCGATTTCTTGCAATAAATTCTCAGACCACCAGAGATGCCAGATTTACAAATATGTTTGTAAATTTACAGACATATCTGTAAAACATTCATCACATCTATTCATCACATCAAAAATATTTGACTCACCATATGACATTTTTCCATAGTTTTAATACAGAAAAGTTATTATATTTAGTATATATCAATACACATGACGTTAGACCAGCGATACTCAACCTGCGGCCCGGCAGTCCTTCTTGTTGGCCCATCTGGTGTGTATGATGTTTGGAACTCATACACATAAGTACTTTTGCCTTGACATCATTGCAGACGAAAAAGAGGATACGGTTATTCACAATTAATGAACAATTGCATTCTCTGCAGGTAAGGAAAAATCTTGAACGAAAATTGTCTCTGATAATTATTTTCTGTTCTAGACAAGATTGTTTTGCTGAAATGCAAGAAGATTTATTGAAAAATGGTTAAGTTAGGGTCAGGACTATGCAACCTACGTATTTAAACAACATCGAAAAAAAATTTTCATTCTATTTTCAACAACTTACATTTGCTTTCGGGTCTGCTTATGACGAAATATGGGTTACTGTTCGATATTGTTACGACAGACATGGTTCATGGCCGTGTGGTGGTCTAAAACTTGTATAGCCTTGCATGGCGGATGGAAAATATACACTGCATTTTTTTAAAAATAAAAACGACAAGACCGCAAGCCTTGGTGGATGTCCAATATATCAACGGAGAAATACTGTGTTTTATAAAAATTAACAACGCGTATGTTTGTGTATGTATGTGTATGTATGTATGTGTAGATCGTTGAAACATTTAAACACACTTACAGCACATAAGTTATTAAGTGGTCCGAAAAATCATTTTTTTCCACTTTTTCCCAAAAATGACAAATGAAAATTAATAACATTTGAATCACTGAATCGATTTAGATGATCGACATATAAAATTGACCTAGCCTTTTATAAAAAAATATTTAACTTGCGAAAAACATAATTATATTTTAGTAATTATTGATTGTAGTCGTTTTTTATTTTTTTTATGACTTTGGACTAGAGGGCGCTATATATTTTTATATTTTTTCTTGAAAGCTGAGGATTTTTTACACAACATATCTCGATATCAGGGTTGCTATTTTTTCGTTTTTTAGATATGATTTTAAAAAAAAAATCATTTTTCCCCATTTGTCCAAAAATAACTTTCTGCAAAAAATCATAACATTTGAACTACTGAACCGATTTAGATGATCGATATATTAAATTGAAGCCAATAAGCAAAACTCACACTTGCGGGAAGATTGGATTCTAGTAGCATAGGTCTAGTTTAGTCACATATGAATATTGATCGAAGACTTAAAACATGTTAAATTTACAAAATTCTAACTTAAAAACGATAATTATAGCATCTCTGATATCGAGATATGTTAAGTAAATACTCCTCAGCTTTCCATAAAAAATATAAAAAAATATAGCGCTCCTATCTTTAACCGAGAAAACTATGAAAAACTAACTCAATCCATAATTACAAAAACAAAATTCAATTTTTTCGCAAAAGTAATATTTTTTTTAAAAATATATCTCGTAAGCTTCAATTTGATATGTCGATGATATGAATCGGTCCAATAGTTCGAAAGTTATGACTTTTTGTAGTGGGAAAAATGGGGAAAAATTGTTTTTCGAACCATCGATTAGTTTTGCAAAATCATATTTCAAAAACGAAAAAAATAGCATCTCTGATATCGAGATATTTTATGCAAAAGTTCTCAGCTTTCAATCCATATTAAAAATAGGATCCATATTATATGCAAGTTAAATATTTCTCAATTAAAGCTCATTGGCTTAAATTTGATATGTCGATCATCTAAATCGGTTGAGTGGTTCGAAAGTTATAAATTTTTGAAAAAAGTCATTTTGGGAAAAAGTGGAAAAAATGATTTTTGGGATCACCCTAAAATGGAAATGGGCACCCTAATGACAAATTAAAAAATACGAGTTTAATGTTTTGCGATAAAGAACAAAATTACCACTTTTGACGAAGAGCTGAGAACCACTATATTAGTTTGGCATGGAATGGCTGTATATATATATACAGAATACAATCTTACGTGCATCGTGATGTACAAAGTATTAATGAATAAGTGAAAATTAACGTTAAAAGACATTTCTATAGATCTGCACACTTTTACAGACTTTTCCATATTTTTAACAGACATTCACATGTTTTTACAGACTTTTTTAAAAAATCATCTGGCAGCTCTTCCTTCCACTTTTTATCGAATATTTCCAAATCGCAGGAGTAAACATTTACGTGACTCTGACTTTGTTTGTTTTTATTACGTTCGGAAAAACGTTATGACAAAGAGAGGGGACATTAAAATGCGTTGCTCAGTGAAAGGCTGAGATGGTCTTTTAGAGATGCAATGGTTAATTAAACAATTGACGGAAAAATGTAGTTCGTTCATTTTATAATTTTACTTATTTTTGCCCTTGACAACAATACCTCTTTTATAGTGTTGATTATCATAAGAAAAAAAACACTCCTGATCGTTGGATCTCTTTTGACATTTCAATTGGATCTTTTTTGACAGCCGTTTTGATTCAGTCCGCACTACCTAGGCTAAAACCACTCTTCAGCCATCTTGGAAGTCTACTGTGTTTTGTTTGTAAACAAAACACAATACGCTAGTGCCGAAGCTCGTTCCTGATCAGTCTGTCTCTTTCACGCTTCAAGCAAATAATTCCCCTTCTGCTTTCTTCCGTACTGTTTTCATATACCGCTCCCCTAACCAACTTAGTGACGAAACGGCCTCACCTAGTACCATAGACCCGTCTTGGTCTCAATATCTTGCGCTGTCAGTAAAATGAGTGTGAGATTTTGCTACTCCAAGGAAAGTGAAGTGGAAGGTAAAACGTAATGTCAGAATTGCCGTTCGGACGAATCCCGTAAGTTTGAACTTATTTACATAGATGGTATCCAAACAACACTAAACATTGACTACAGTTTCGCTGGCACGGCTGATTGTCGTTATGAACCAACACCAAAAACAAAGCTGCAAATTATGCGCCAGTGGCGGTACCACGATCAAAGCACTCCCTGAATCACATTAGCCGAGCCAGCTGGCGGAAGCATATGCATAAAGGTTACTAGGTTACTATTTTCAACGACAACTGTTTATTTATTCAAATACCTTCGACGAAATCAAATGTAACCATACCAACGTAAGTAATAACATAAACAAATCCAAACTTTTCGTCTTGCTATTCCTCAAACGTCTTTTCTAAATAGTGTAAATTACGAGCCACCTGTTAACTCCACCATCTTGTGCTACTCTACTTGAGAGGCTTCAGTCAGTTTTTCTCGGTATGATCAGTGATGTCAGATGAGAAGACATGTTTTTGTTTTGAGAAAAACAACAAACAGTTTCAAAATTGATCAATTGACACTCTTTTCTCAGTGCCAAAATATTAAAAAAACATAACAAAAAGGAATAAGTTTCATATATCTTTTGGTTTCTATTGCAGAGCAAATGAATCAAACGTCTTGTTCAGTTGAATGCTTGCAATGGAATGAAAATTTTATTCTATCTCTTAGCAACTATTAACAATCCTTAGCGACGCGTATTACTATGCTACTACGATTACATTACTCCTCCCTAATCCGCGACGCCTGTTAACATTCGGAACTTCTGTTGCTTTTGAACAGTCATCGGTTTTGTGAACCTGCTGGCTGTTCAGTTGTAGGCATATAGCTTAGTTTTACAACACCATTTTGCAGGCTATCATGCACGAAATGGTATCGTATACTGACGTGCTTAGTCCGGGGGTTATAAGATCCGTTGTTTGCGATGCTGATTGCCGACTGGTTATCGCAACGTACAGAAATCGGCCTGGCCTCGAAATACTGCGACTGCAAATTGCTCCACCACATAGCTTCCTGAATTGTGCGAGACATAGCCATGTACTCCGCTACGCAGGACGAGAGGGCTACGGTTGGCTGTTTCTTGACGTTCCATGAGATCGCTCCTCCCTGCATCAAGAAAACGTAACCGGTCGTGGATTTCCGGTCATCTGTATCTCCTCCCCAATCGGCATCGCTATAACCAACTATTTCCGCTGGACCGCTTGCCAAGTACTCTAATCTCTTCGTAGTTGTACCCTTCAGGTACCGAATTATCCTTTTCACCGCTTCCCAGTGAGGACGGCCAGGGTTAGCACTGTACTGGCTCACAACGTTAACGGCGAAAGCAATATCCGGTCGAGTGCCTTGAGCTGCGAAAGATAAACACCCGACTGCTTCTTTGTATGGAACCGACTTCATTTCATGCGTTTCGGATTCCGTCTTCGGTGCCATCGACTTGTCCAACTTGATGCTAGGATCTGTAGGTGTTGCAACTGGGTGAGCCTCGGCCATACCGAAACGATCGATGATGTCTTCGATATAGGCTTGTTGATCCAACCACAGCTTGCCTTCTTCACGCTTTCTCGTGATTCTGATCCCGAGACAGTGATGCGCCTCCCCGAGGTCTTTCATTTGGAACCGACTGTGCAGATGATCCTTCAGTTTCTTCTTTAGCTTCCGATCGTTTGTAAAAATCAAGAGGTCGTCCACGTAGATGGTCACAAACATCATTTTATCCTCATAAACACACCAGTACAAGCAAGGATCTACTCTCGACCGCTTCAATCCGAACTCACGCAGCACCTCATTCAATTGCGCGTTCCATACGCGGCTAGACTGCTTCAGGCCATACAGCGCCTTCTTGAGTCTGTACACTTTTCCGTTTTCTGCTGCGAACCCTTCTGGTTGCAGCATATAAATCTCCTCATCCTTCAGCTCGCCCTGAAGAAAAGCTGTGACTGCATCCATTTGGTCGATGTCCAAATTGTACCGCACTGCCAGAGCCATCAAGTATCGGACGGTCGCGTATCGCACGACCGGAGAATACAATTCGTTGTAATCCAGACCAGGTCGTTGAGAGCAGCCTTTCACCACAAGTCGGGCCTTGTATCTCTGAGTCTTCCCGTCGGGACCTTTCTTCGTTCGGAACACCCATTTGTTCCGGATTGCTTTCCGCCCTTCAGGCAGATCTGCGAGCACCCATGTCCTGTTCTCGCTAAGGGAAGCGATCTCTTCGCGCATCGCCACCATCCAGCGATCTCGGTCGGGTCGTCGCAGAACCTCTTCGTAGCTCGTCGGATCATCCATTATATCCTCATCGTTCGTCGTATTTGAGGTTAACTGAGAAGAATGAACACCGCCAGGAAATGAACTGTAATTAACAAAGTCACTGTACTTGCCTGGACAACGGCGCTCCCGACCGCTGCGCCTCAACTCCTGCTGCATTTCATCAGCTAGTCTATTTAGTTGCGGTGGGAGCGCATGATCGGCAACGGCATCCTCGTAGTCATCCGCTTCGCTGAACGAACTATCGACACCAATCGCTTCTTCCGCTGGCTCGATATCATCACGATTACCACAAACAACTCCAGCACCAGTCACAGGCTCGACTGTACCACACGCAGGATGGTCACGGAACTCGTCCCAACAAAGCTCCATGAACTCCACCGGTTTCACTGGTTGTTCCACCTCACAAATAACGACACCTTCCTCCAGAACTACGACGTCTCGGCTGATGCGGAAACTGCCCTTCTCAGAATCATACACCCGATAGCCTTTTGTGTCTTCACAATAACCAACGAAAATACCCTTTTCGGATTTGGGATCGAATTTCTTCCTTTTCGCCTTCGGAACCAGGGTCATCACTCTTGAACCAAAAATCTTAAGATGCCCAAGATCCGGCTTTTTCCCTGTCCACGCCTCTTCAGGCGTTTTGTCCTTCAGGGAACGTGTAGGACAACGATTCACCACGTGAGCAGCAGTCGAAATAGCTTCTGCCCAAAACTCCTTTCCAACCTTTGCATCGTTGAGCATGCATCGCGCTTTTTCTACTAACGTGCGGTTCATCCTCTCGGCCGCCCCGTTCTGCTCGGGCGTATACGGGCACGTGGTTTGATGTCGGATCCCGTCCGACTCCAACAGCTTCCGGAAATCTGCATTCACATATTCCTTTCCGTTGTCTGAACGCAGGATTTTCAGCTTCTTACCCGTTTGTCTCTCCGCCTTGGCCTTAAACGATTTGAACGCCCCCAGTGCTTGATTTTTATGCTTCAAAAAATAAACCGCCACGCGCTTGCTCACGTCGTCCAAAAATGTCACAAAATAACGACTTCCACCCAACGACGGAACCTCTACTGGACCGCAGAGGTCGGAGTGTACCAACTCCAACAGCTCTTCAGCTCTTGACTCGCTGCTAGGAAACGAACGCCTCGCATGTTTGCCCTCCAGACAGGCAACACAATTCTTCAACGTCCCGACTTGAAAATCGATTCCGTCCGCAATCTGTTTTAGCTTCTTCAGCCCACCTTCGTGGAGATGTCCAAGACGTCGATGCCAAAGTTCAATACCGCTTACCAGAAGTGACTTCTCCGATCGATTGACTTTGTACAGGCCACCTTCCTCGACACCGGTGATAACCAGATCGCCGTCTTCATCCCGAACTTCACATTTGTCCTTGGTGAATATAACGGTTTTTCCCTTTTTGCAGATGCTACTTACAGATAGCAAATTTGTAGCTAATTCCGGGATCTTCAGTACTCCGTTGACATCGATTTGACCATCGTCACTGTTCAAAACGACGGTACCCTTCGCTACGACCTTCATGCTGGTATTGTTCGCCGTTCCGACATCATGGTTCACCTTCTCTTCGTTCACAAATTTCTGCTCCGTCCGTGCCATGTGGCAAGTCGCACCCGAATCAAAGTACCATTCATTGGTAATCACATCTCCCATGGCGAAAATGGAACACAGACCCTTGTTCTTCCTCGGCTTCGGTTGCTGTTGCTTTTCCGGACACTTGGCAGCAAAGTGACCTGGTTTTTGACACTTGAAGCACGTTTTCTCGTCGACCTTCACTTTCACCATCGTTGGTTTGAACCATCTGGAACCCTGCTTGACATACAAAGCATCTTCGTCACTGCAATTCATTGCGCCCCGTTCGATCTTCACATCCTGAAGTATCTTGGACTTCACTGCATCTGCTGTCAGCGCAATACCTGACGCCTCTAGTCCCATTATCATCGGCTCATACTGCTCCGGCAAGCCCATTAGCAACATCGCAGCCAACCAGGAATCATCGACTTTGAATCCCACTGACACTAGCTTGTGACTTGTGCTCATCAGCTCATCAACATAAGCTTCCACACTGGAACTGTTAACAAGACGTATCGAGGTGAATTTTCGTAACAATCCAATCTTCCGATTCAGACCGCTATCCTGGAACGCCGTTTCAAGCTTCTTCCAGGCAGCTCGTGCATCGGCCGCATCCAGCACCAAACTATAGTTGTAGGTTTCCAAACCAAGACAGATGGAAGCCAATGCCCGTTGCTTCATATCCGCTGGCACCGCTGCTTGTGCTTCGTCGGTTTCAGCAACTGCTTCCCAACATCCTTCACGGATCAAAATCATCCGCATCGCGAACGCCCATGTCGTGAAATTTTCTCTTCCGCGTAACTTTTCAATGGCCGGCAACGCCACGGAACCTCCGCCAACTCGAACGCTTCCTGGTCCAGCTGCAGCTCCGTTCGCCCCATCTCCGATACTAGAATTGTTTCGCGACATCTTGACTTCGGATTACTTCGGATACTCCTTCTTACTTGATACACTTCTTGAGATTAATGCTTCAGTTAAAATAAAACTACTTCTTAACTTCAGTTATGGCCATTTGCCTGGGCCCATAACCTATTGCAGAGCAAATGAATCAAACGTCTTGTTCAGTTGAATGCTTGCAATGGAATGAAAATTTTATTCTATCTCTTAGCAACTATTAACAATCCTTAGCGACGCGTATTACTATGCTACTACGATTACATTAGTTTCATTGATGTTTTTCCTCGAGCATATGGTTTCATCACTCAGATTTGGATTATGGATTTATTGGGGGCAATGTTTGTTCACCTTATCAACGATTTATCAAGAAAAGTTTTAAATCTATATAAGTTTTAAATAATATCCAATAAAGTAGTTGTTTTGAATTACTCATTTTCGTTCAATATGTGAAGACCCTTTTAATATATTCAAAACAGTCATCTCGCATCCCTGCATATGAGTTCAATGTTTACATTTGGTTGTGTTGTTTGGAAGAGGTCCATTTGAAAATCTGTAAAATCTTGCAATTACTGAATTGAATTTGATGGTTGCAGTTGAAAAAAAACATTGCTTATGCAATACTAGTTAATACTAGTTTAGCCGTGAAACAATTTTTGAAGATAAAGGTGGAGCAGAAGAATACCGATGCTTTCAATCAACAAGGTGAACGAACACATAAAAAAAACTAGACGATTCGACTGATTCATCGACGAGCGCGGCCAAACGGTCGTCGAGGCAGACGAGCTACTCGTCTGTTTTTAGTCGAGCTCGGCTTCTGGAATATGGAAACAAACGAGACGTTCGTCTCGTTTTCTGGAATAGGGCCCATAAATCCCCAAGAGAATAGTTGACGGGACGGTGACGGTAGCGCTGAATGTGTAATGCACTTAGACCTACACAACTGCTTAAAATTGTCGTCATCTCCCTCTCGTAAACTCTGCTAGTTTGTAAGCTTGGTAATTCGATTCTCCATAAATTCAGAATCAATGCCACAAACTAGTGGTAACGGAATATTAACGCGTCATGCTGCATGTTAACTTTTTTAACTTTAAGCACTAGATAGCAGTTATAAACACAAATCGGATATGATATCAAAACGAGGTATTTCCAGACTCGAAGTATGCTCATGAGCACACTTGATAATTACGAAGTACATACATGATAAATGCTGTTCTATTCATACGAAATCAGGTAAACGAAAATTTTTCGAACATTTTCGAAAAGTAAGTCATACCAAACGTAGTGAAACTCAAAAACTCATATGGCCTAATAACTCAGATTGAAAATTTGTTTGTTGTGTTTGATAGTTTAGACGCTAAATAAAAACCTTTTTCATTGAAATATATGGTGAAAATTGGTCAAATTTTTGATTGTCAGTTTGACATGCGGTACAATGTACAACCAAAATATGTGTGTCATGCTACGATGGTACCTGTACAACGCTGTACATGTACAACGCTAGTACAGCTGTATGTCAGTTCATGGTATTAAACAAACGTATCTATCGAAAATTTACCCTCGTCGCCAATTGTAGTGGATTGACGACCGGTTAATTTCGTCGCGTTTTTTTACCCTCGAAACGAAAAAGAATATAACGTTGTAACTCAACATGAAAATAACCAGGAAACTCGAAAAAAAAGTTTGAAAGTGTAGTGAGAAATCTTTACAATACCAACATGGAATATATGGAATAATCTCATTTGAAAACATGAGAAACATGGCAATGCACTGTAAAGAAAAGTGGTTTGGGACAACTGATGATTTTATGGCAACTGCATACATCTATACAAAGCAGAATTAAATACGTCTTACGTATTATAGAAATACCAAATAACACTACTCCCATAGTAAACTAATGTATATTAGAATCACTGTCAAATTGCTTTGGTCAAACGATTGCTTGGCCCTTGGACTTTTAGAAATCTACATTGTGATTTCTGTCTGAACTCCCTCGCTTCCTCGTGTGCGCGTCCTTGTCCGAAGCCCGTTGAGAGGACGTGGTTTGTACAGATCATCACTGGAATACCGTTGTGATTTGATGGTACCACCATTGTTGTTGTTATTAATTGTAGGTGATTTTTTCTCTGTGTTCACTGTATTCATGTCCGAAATATCCACCATAAGAAATGCTGAAACCGATAAGGATTTAGAGTTTAGTTCTTACGAATGATTTGAAAAGTCATTTCTTCTTACTTGGGCTATTGTTGTTAACTAAATTTTCTCTGGGTTTTGGGAGTCCTAATCGTTTCATCTTTCCCGTCTTTTTCTTTTGAATGTTCTCCACTGTTTCGGCGGCGCACGTAGTGCGATCTTTTATATAATCTGTTGTGAGATATATTTTTTGTTGATCAACTATAGAGCAATTCCAAATGAAATCAACAAATGACAAAACATTAGTATTTTTGATTCGAATGAAAGTATGTATTCTGTTTGGGTTGGAGGAAATATGAGTTTTCCACAGCATTTGGGAATTTGTTGACTCAAGTGTTTTGAAAAGGGCGTATCGATTTTAGTAAGAGAAACTATGAGTTCTATCGAAATAGTGTCTTAGAAATAGTTATAAAGTATTGATGTTAAAACGTGAAAAATTTACACTGAAAAAAATTAGTAGGGTAGGGCGGGGCTAGTTGGTCATAGGGGTAAGTTGGTCAGTGACAATATCTTGGAATCTGAGCGTCCAAAAAATTAGCGATCTATGGATGAAAAATAGCGAATTGCTGATACATTAACATAAGCAAATTGGAAAACTTTTTATTAAGCAGGTTAAAAAATACGAACATGGCCGATTTTTCCAAAAATCATGCACAGTTCGCGCATTATAAAATTGAATCTGAAAATGGTTAATAATCATGAAATAAATCGGTTCTAACGTAAAACAAAAATTTATTGTATGTAGTAGTTTTAAATGTTAATGGAAATCGCTTTGATTTTTTTGAATTTTCATTAATATCCTTCTTTATATATAGAGGGGCTAGTTGGTCACACAAATTGCACGTTTAAGATCAACGCATATAGAATTTTCCGGTGTGCCGCGTTTCATTACGCATGCTATAAACAAATATAGAAAGCATATGTTTTACTGCTAAACCCAGTGTATTTGAAACGAGACAACCTGATACCAACCACCGCACAAACCACTTGCAATATAATTGTCATATTTGTATTTTTTGCTGTAAAATTTTCATTAAATATAATAAATGCCTACATTGAATATTAGAACTCACAATAATGCATTGAGTAATGTAGCATACCTGGAAGTTATTTCAATATACTGTGGGGCGAACGGAAATCGGTTGTGCGCCTCAGGGATGCCAGGTGATTTTTTTTTCAAATGTCTTCACATGGTACGAGAAAATGTCTTCAAATGTCTTCACCATAATATCGGAGGAAAGTTCTTCACACAAAAACGGAACTGTGATAACTCTATTTGTTGATTTCAGCTTTGAAGTTTTGGTTGTTACTCAAACCATATCCATGAAACGAATTGTAGAAAGGGTATGTCACCGGAAAACCTTCGATTTGTGAAATGGTCGTTTGAAAGATCTAGGTTAATCTATTGTATAGTATAGGCCCAAAATAAAAGAAATGCAATGTCACAATCATTCGAATTAGAGCGCGAATAAACTAATGTCTTCTAGAAACAATATGTATTCAGACCGCTTCGTTCGTTGAGACTAAAGTCCTACTTTTGGACGATATTTTTGGCCAATAGAATTTCATGGAAATAATATCTTTTAAAAAACCCACGTACTCTATTATAATGAAATGTTTGTACAAATATTTCATAATGTTTTCAAAATGTCTTCACAAAATCAAATGTCTTCAAAATGAAGACATGTCTTCAAACCTGGCATCTCTTGCACCCCGTATGTGGAGTTAGTTGGTCAATTTATTGTGAAATATAAAGACGTCAAATAAAAGAAAAATGTCAAATAAATGATTCTCTGGTTAT
Source organism: Toxorhynchites rutilus septentrionalis (assembly GCF_029784135.1). Taxonomy (NCBI): domain Eukaryota; kingdom Metazoa; phylum Arthropoda; class Insecta; order Diptera; family Culicidae; genus Toxorhynchites; species Toxorhynchites rutilus. The sequence goes on from NC_073744.1 coordinate 88,027,775, forward strand.
TTTTCATTGAAAGGGTAAAATATAAGCTTCATTGTGATACATAACATTCTAACGCAAAACTTCGTACTACAAAGTTATAGCCAAATTTATTCAAAAATGACCAACTAGACCCGCTTATTTACAAAAAAAACTTTAATTTGCAATAACTAAAATACATATTTTTTTATTTTTTCATATAAAATAGATGTCATGTTGAAAATTCAAAAAATGAGTACAAGATAGTAAAACTATTTTTGGCGAACTTTTTGGAACATCGAATTTTTATGGTTCGTGCTCTGTCAGCAATAAATCGAAGCTGTTTTTTCCCTATTTCTCCGCTGAAGTGGTTTTTAGTCGGTTTTTTCTACTTTCGTCGCAAGTGAAGTGCACCAAAAGCAACAGGAACAACGAGGAAGCGCCTCTCTGGCAAGACCGGATCGGTGGCCTGCTTATTCGTTCCACTGAACGCCTTCAACGCCTTCAATTTTTTTGTTTTGAGATATTTTTTAGTTTAATTTAATTTTAATTCTAACTTAGTTTTAAGTTGAGTATTTGAGCACGCGCGTGTGTGTTTGTGCATGAGTTTTTTCTTGTTTTTCATAGACGGTTGCGCACCGTTTGCACAACCGTTATGACATCTAATGAGGCCATTGTTGCCGGACGCGCTACTATCAACCGTCCTCAAAAGGACCATGGGTTGTTTTCTTTCGGCCCAAGGTAAAATCGTTGAGAACTCTTGACATTTCAAAAGATTTGCTGCGTAAATATCCGGGCGTCTCGATACATAAAGAGAGACCGGACAAACTGCGTGTAGAAGCACTGACTTTTGATGTGGCCAACAAGATTGTTGACCACGAAAAATGTATCCACTGTGGCGAGAATCTTCACCCTCTACAAGAGTGCCCAAGGTACAAACAGATCTCCGATAAAGTGAAGCGTTCTATCGCTAGGCCCTCAGAAGCCTTATCTCTGCCTTGCTTCCATCTTTAAAGTCTTATCTTAAGCAATTAACTGCATTGATCATATCTTCTAACGTAGTAGAACATATGATCAATGTGCTACAATGGAACTGCCGTAGTCTAGTGCCTAAACTAGAATCGTTCAAATTTTTACTTCAAAATTATGATTGTGATATATTCGCCCTTTCCGAAACATGGCTTTCTTCTGACACAGAACTCAACTTCCACGATTTCAACATTATTCGACTAGATAGAGATGATTTCTATGGAGGACTACTTTCAGGGATCAAAAAGGGCTACCCTTTCTAAAAAATTAATCTCCCAGCTCTATAAGACGTAGAAATTGTCGCTTGTCAAATAACTGCAAAGAATAAAGAACTTTGCACAGCTTCAGTATACGTTTCCCCAAATATTTCCATTAGCCGTAGTCAACTTTGGAATCTAGTTTCGATTCTTTCAACCCCAGTTCTAAGTTTGGGTGACATGAACTTCCGTGATACTGGGTGGGGCGATCTTTATGATGACACTAGGGCGGCTATTTTTACGATTATGTGACGATTTCAACTTTACTATCTTGAACACTGGTGAAGTGGCACGCGTGCTCCCGTGGCCGAGTGGTTAGCGTCAAACCTAACATGCCGGGGGTTCGGGTTCGATTCCCGTTCTGGTCGGGGAAATTTTTCTTCAAAGAAATTTCCTCTGGCTTGCACTGTGGTCACGCGTATTCTAGAGCTTGCCACTCAGAATGCATTCAAGGCGTGTTATTTGGCATAGAAATCTCAACTAAGTACTAATGAAAATGACGCAAGTATTACGTTGAGACGGCGGAGTTCCTCTAGGAACGTTAGTGCCATATAAGAAGAAGAAGAAGAAGTGGCAGGCATTGCAAAACCTCCAGCTCGGCAAAGTCGGGTCGGTGCTCAAGCTCGCTATCATTAGATTGTCAATGGAAGGTCATCAATGATCCCCATGGTAGCGATCACTTACCAATCAATATATCGATCAAGTGTAGCCCGTAGTTCACTGAACCACTGAACGAGTTCCATTTGATCTAACAAGGAACATCGACTGGCAAAAATTTGCATCGGCGGTAACAATCGGTGTCGGATCAATAGATATACTACCACCATTGGAAGAATATCAATTCTTCGTCGATTTGTTGTATAAAAGCTCGCTGGAAGCGAAAACAGAAAAGTTCCAAGTGCTCCGCTTGAAAGAAAACCAGCCACTCCTGGCTGGGACGATGAATGCACAAAATTGAATTTGAAAAAATCTGATGCTTCCAAAGCTTTTCGTAGACATGGAACATCCACACACTTCGAGGAATATTCAAAGCTTGAAATACAGCTGAAACAATTAGTTAATGCAAAAAACGCGGTTACTGGGGCAATTTCATTGAAGGTCTTTCTCGTGAAACCTCAATACACACCTTGTGGAGGGTAGCTCGCAACATGCGTTCTTTGAGAAACGTCTCCAAGCGGTGGATCTCTGGACAGATCATTCTCAATGCTGGAATTTTCTATGGCTCTTCTTTCACCGAACAATCCTTCAGGGGCTGTTCACATACCACGTGGACAGAAAAAGCACGATTTTACACACACCCCTCCCCCTCCGTGGACAAGCATGGACATTTTCATACCCCTCCCCCTGTTGGCCACGTGGACATTTTCGCTTATTTAATTAGAATAATTGAGGAAATAACTGGATTGCGCTTACATTAAATTTTCATTCCATTTAAGTTTTTTTCAAATTTTTACTAGCTGTACCCTGCCACGCTTTGTATGCCATTAGCTAATTAGTATGCCAACACGGAAACGCGCAATATACAGTTGAACAATCCGTACCCGAATCTACATCACACAATTTCAAAGATTGATCTTGAGCAACGCCAATCGAATAACATTAAATGGATTTAAAATAATTCTCGGATACAATTTTAGTTCACGTTTTTTTAAACACTTGCAAAAAATGTGTTGCTACCACATAGAATACGTATTCAATACTAGAAAGTTGATTTTGGCTTACAGCTTTACTTCAGAAGTGTGCTTATTCCATCTGAAAATCTTAAAGCTTCCTGAGGGGTTGGCAGTAGCAACAACAATCCCTGAAGTGGATTTTATATTTTTTCATAATATGAGCTCCATCAGTGGCGAACTTTTCGAGGTTATGAGGCGTACAAAAACAAACAGAACAATTTTGTATGCATAGATTTTTTTATCAATTAAAAGGATTTCAAGAAAGGAAAAGATGGAATAGAGACCATGCACTGATTTTTAAAGATCTTCATTTGATAAACGATTGAGAAGTGAAGGGTCGAAATTTCTAAGTGATTTCGAAACGCCTGTACTTTCGATATAAATCATGACATGAAGACAAAAAAATCTGCATTTTCAAACTACAAATTTCTGGTTTATGGATATCGAATGGATTTGTCGAGTGTAGTTTTTGCCCACTCCGGAATACGATTGTTTACAGGAAATGTCGATTCATTTACACATTCGCTTCACTTTAAGTCATCAGCGCAATGCGAAACCTTTTCCGCAATAATTCCAGGAATTTTCAGAGGGTACTAATAGCGTATTAGAAATATTTTCAATGCTTCTTCTTCTTGAATGGCGTTAACGTTCCCTGTGGAACTTTTGCCGTCTCAACGTATGTATTTATTAGCGTCATTTATTAATACTTAGTTGAGATTTCTTAAGCCAATTAACACGCCTTGAATGTATTCCGAGGGGCAAGCTCTACAATACGCGTTACCACAGTGCAAGTCGAAGGAAATTTCTCTGACGAAAAATCCCCCGGCCAGAACGGGAATCGAACCCGAACACCCGGCATGATAATGTGAGACGCTAACCGCTCGGCCACGGATGCACATTTTCAATGCATATTTTTTAATTTTTTAACTGCTTATTGACCATTGATCATTCATTGAGTATCTATATGGCTTTCAAAATGCACGCGGGGAAAAACTACCACCCCTATTCTGTATTTCGATTGATTCGAAATATATCGATCGACTTGATAAAATTCCATTCTGTATTCCGTTCAAGTTGTTTTTGCTTTTCGTTCAATCTGCTTATCTTCGAACATTAAATTGGCAAAAAAATAGGGGATGCAAAATTATATCTCGAACGAAATAATGGTTTCGAACGGAATGCAGAATCGGGGTATACATTAGAAAATTCACGACTCATTGAATAAGTTTTTGAGAAATCAATTGATTTAATAGAAAGTTAATTGATTCCTCAAAAACATGAATAAATGTTTAACCCATTTTAGGCCAAGGGTTCGAAAAATAGAACAGCAACTTTAATATTTTTTCATGGCTTTGGAAAGCTATCATATGGTAAGGATTTGGCATCAAATGATAGTTCAATTTATTAACTATCACTTACCATTAATTTCATTCAATTTTATATAACTTTATTGGACAATAAATTCGGATTAAAGCAACTATGTGCGAAAAGTACATAACCTCACATAACCTAATAAAAAACAAGACCTTCTAAAATGAAAAAAATATGTAAACTTTCTCACAGTATTACTTTGATAAAAAAACACACATTGTGATGTACAAAAAAAACCATTGGATTGAACCTCCTACAGGATAATAAATGTAGGTTTTCGCCAATGTTTTTTTTTGACGATTTTTCGGTTTTTTTTGTCATTTTTCGGAAAACGGAAGGACGGAAAAAAATGTTCTTGAATATTTGGGTTTCTGTAACGCCAATAATCAAAATTACACCAATGGTGTTCGTTAAAAAATAATTTTAACAGCTTGGTCGTTAATGGGTTAAACTGCTGAGGAAACCTTTCTCATAAATTGAATAGAATATCGAAAACTATTATATTAGGCTGTCAAAAAAGTCCTGCGGTATTTCCGCGAGGTGTCGTTGTAAGCGCGTAGTTCTAGTTGTATTCATTGTATCGAGTCATACTATAGCTTGTTGGAAAGGTATTTTTGCTATAATATAGTCCTTGGCAGTGTTTTGTTTGGTTAAGTCGTTCGTGAGTTATAGTGTCGCAAATATGGAGCAAAATAAAGAGAAAATCCGACATATTTTACAGTACTACTATGACAAAGGCAAAAATGCATCTCAAGCTGCCAATAAAATTTGTGCAGTTTATGGACCCGATACAGTTTCCATTTCCACCGCACAACGATGGTTTCAACGTTTTCGTTCTGGCGTCGAAGATGCGCCACGCTCCGGAAGGCCTGTCGTCGAAAATTGCGACAAAATCGCTGAATTAGCCGAGAAAGACCGGCATAGTAGCAGCCGTAGCATCGGCCAAGAGCTGGGGATAAGCCATCAAACCGTTATTAACCATTTGAAGAAGCTTGGATTCACAAAGAAGCTCGATGTATGGGTGCCACACACGTTGACGCAAAAAAACATCTTTGACCGTATCGACGCATGTGAATCGCTGCTGAATCGCAACAAAATCGACCCGTTTCTGAAGCGGATGGTGACTGGCGATGAAAAGTCGACGAAATCAAATGTAACCATACCAACGTAAGTAATAACATAAACAAATCCAAACTTTTCGTCTTGCTATTCCTCAAACGTCTTTTCTAAATAGTGTAAATTACGAGCCACCTGTTAACTCCACCATCTTGTGCTACTCTACTTGAGAGGCTTCAGTCAGTTTTTCTCGGTATGATCAGTGATGTCAGATGAGAAGACATGTTTTTGTTTTGAGAAAAACAACAAACAGTTTCAAAATTGATCAATTGATACTCTTTTCTCAGTGCCAAAATATTAAAAAAACATAACAAAAAGGAATAAGTTTCATATATCTTTTGGTTTCTATTGCAGAGCAAATGAATCAAACGTCTTGTTCAGTTGAATGCTTGCAATGGAATGAAAATTTTATTCTATCTCTTAGCAACTATTAACAATTCTTAGCGACGCGTATTACTATGCTACTACGATTACATTACTCCTCCCTAATCCGCGACGCCTGTTAACATTCGGAACTTCTGTTGCTTTTGAACAGTCATCGGTTTTGTGAACCTGCTGGCTGTTCAGTTGTAGGCATATAGCTTAGTTTTACAACACCATTTTGCAGGCTATCATGCACGAAATGGTATCGTATACTGACGTGCTTAGTCCGGGGGTTATAAGATCCGTTGTTTGCGATGCTGATTGCCGACTGGTTATCGCAACGTACAGAAATCGGCCTGGCCTCGAAATACTGCGACTGCAAATTGCTCCACCACATAGCTTCCTGAATTGTGCGAGACATAGCCATGTACTCCGCTACGCAGGACGAGAGGGCTACGGTTGGCTGTTTCTTGACGTTCCATGAGATCGCTCCTCCCTGCATCAAGAAAACGTAACCGGTCGTGGATTTCCGGTCATCTGTATCTCCTCCCCAATCGGCATCGCTATAACCAACTATTTCCGCTGGACCGCTTGCCAAGTACTCTAATCTCTTCGTAGTTGTACCCTTCAGGTACCGAATTATCCTTTTCACCGCTTCCCAGTGAGGACGGCCAGGGTTAGCACTGTACTGGCTCACAACGTTAACGGCGAAAGCAATATCCGGTCGAGTGCCTTGAGCTGCGAAAGATAAACACCCGACTGCTTCTTTGTATGGAACCGACTTCATTTCATGCGTTTCGGATTCCGTCTTCGGTGCCATCGACTTGTCCAACTTGATGCTAGGATCTGTAGGTGTTGCAACTGGGTGAGCCTCGGCCATACCGAAACGATCGATGATGTCTTCGATATAGGCTTGTTGATCCAACCACAGCTTGCCTTCTTCACGCTTTCTCGTGATTCTGATCCCGAGACAGTGATGCGCCTCCCCGAGGTCTTTCATTTGGAACCGACTGTGCAGATGATCCTTCAGTTTCTTCTTTAGCTTCCGATCGTTTGTAAAAATCAAGAGGTCGTCCACGTAGATGGTCACAAACATCATTTTATCCTCATAAACACACCAGTACAAGCAAGGATCTACTCTCGACCGCTTCAATCCGAACTCACGCAGCACCTCATTCAATTGCGCGTTCCATACGCGGCTAGACTGCTTCAGGCCATACAGCGCCTTCTTGAGTCTGTACACTTTTCCGTTTTCTGCTGCGAACCCTTCTGGTTGCAGCATATAAATCTCCTCATCCTTCAGCTCGCCCTGAAGAAAAGCTGTGACTGCATCCATTTGGTCGATGTCCAAATTGTACCGCACTGCCAGAGCCATCAAGTATCGGACGGTCGCGTATCGCACGACCGGAGAATACAATTCGTTGTAATCCAGACCAGGTCGTTGAGAGCAGCCTTTCACCACAAGTCGGGCCTTGTATCTCTGAGTCTTCCCGTCGGGACCTTTCTTCGTTCGGAACACCCATTTGTTCCGGATTGCTTTCCGCCCTTCAGGCAGATCTGCGAGCACCCATGTCCTGTTCTCGCTAAGGGAAGCGATCTCTTCGCGCATCGCCACCATCCAGCGATCTCGGTCGGGTCGTCGCAGAACCTCTTCGTAGCTCGTCGGATCATCCATTATATCCTCATCGTTCGTCGTATTTGAGGTTAACTGAGAAGAATGAACACCGCCAGGAAATGAACTGTAATTAACAAAGTCACTGTACTTGCCTGGACAACGGCGCTCCCGACCGCTGCGCCTCAACTCCTGCTGCATTTCATCAGCTAGTCTATTTAGTTGCGGTGGGAGCGCATGATCGGCAACGGCATCCTCGTAGTCATCCGCTTCGCTGAACGAACTATCGACACCAATCGCTTCTTCCGCTGGCTCGATATCATCACGATTACCACAAACAACTCCAGCACCAGTCACAGGCTCGACTGTACCACACGCAGGATGGTCACGGAACTCGTCCCAACAAAGCTCCATGAACTCCACCGGTTTCACTGGTTGTTCCACCTCACAAATAACGACACCTTCCTCCAGAACTACGACGTCTCGGCTGATGCGGAAACTGCCCTTCTCAGAATCATACACCCGATAGCCTTTTGTGTCTTCACAATAACCAACGAAAATACCCTTTTCGGATTTGGGATCGAATTTCTTCCTTTTCGCCTTCGGAACCAGGGTCATCACTCTTGAACCAAAAATCTTAAGATGCCCAAGATCCGGCTTTTTCCCTGTCCACGCCTCTTCAGGCGTTTTGTCCTTCAGGGAACGTGTAGGACAACGATTCACCACGTGAGCAGCAGTCGAAATAGCTTCTGCCCAAAACTCCTTTCCAACCTTTGCATCGTTGAGCATGCATCGCGCTTTTTCTACTAACGTGCGGTTCATCCTCTCGGCCGCCCCGTTCTGCTCGGGCGTATACGGGCACGTGGTTTGATGTCGGATCCCGTCCGACTCCAACAGCTTCCGGAAATCTGCATTCACATATTCCTTTCCGTTGTCTGAACGCAGGATTTTCAGCTTCTTACCCGTTTGTCTCTCCGCCTTGGCCTTAAACGATTTGAACGCCCCCAGTGCTTGATTTTTATGCTTCAAAAAATAAACCGCCACGCGCTTGCTCACGTCGTCCAAAAATGTCACAAAATAACGACTTCCACCCAACGACGGAACCTCTACTGGACCGCAGAGGTCGGAGTGTACCAACTCCAACAGCTCTTCAGCTCTTGACTCGCTGCTAGGAAACGAACGCCTCGCATGTTTGCCCTCCAGACAGGCAACACAATTCTTCAACGTCCCGACTTGAAAATCGATTCCGTCCGCAATCTGTTTTAGCTTCTTCAGCCCACCTTCGTGGAGATGTCCAAGACGTCGATGCCAAAGTTCAATACCGCTTACCAGAAGTGACTTCTCCGATCGATTGACTTTGTACAGGCCACCTTCCTCGACACCGGTGATAACCAGATCGCCGTCTTCATCCCGAACTTCACATTTGTCCTTGGTGAATATAACGGTTTTTCCCTTTTTGCAGATGCTACTTACAGATAGCAAATTTGTAGCTAATTCCGGGATCTTCAGTACTCCGTTGACATCGATTTGACCATCGTCACTGTTCAAAACGACGGTACCCTTCGCTACGACCTTCATGCTGGTATTGTTCGCCGTTCCGACATCATGGTTCACCTTCTCTTCGTTCACAAATTTCTGCTCCGTCCGTGCCATGTGGCAAGTCGCACCCGAATCAAAGTACCATTCATTGGTAATCACATCTCCCATGGCGAAAATGGAACACAGACCCTTGTTCTTCCTCGGCTTCGGTTGCTGTTGCTTTTCCGGACACTTGGCAGCAAAGTGACCTGGTTTTTGACACTTGAAGCACGTTTTCTCGTCGACCTTCACTTTCACCATCGTTGGTTTGAACCATCTGGAACCCTGCTTGACATACAAAGCATCTTCGTCACTGCAATTCATTGCGCCCCGTTCGATCTTCACATCCTGAAGTATCTTGGACTTCACTGCATCTGCTGTCAGCGCAATACCTGACGCCTCTAGTCCCATTATCATCGGCTCATACTGCTCCGGCAAGCCCATTAGCAACATCGCAGCCAACCAGGAATCATCGACTTTGAATCCCACTGACACTAGCTTGTGACTTGTGCTCATCAGCTCATCAACATAAGCTTCCACACTGGAACTGTTAACAAGACGTATCGAGGTGAATTTTCGTAACAATCCAATCTTCCGATTCAGACCGCTATCCTGGAACGCCGTTTCAAGCTTCTTCCAGGCAGCTCGTGCATCGGCCGCATCCAGCACCAAACTATAGTTGTAGGTTTCCAAACCAAGACAGATGGAAGCCAATGCCCGTTGCTTCATATCCGCTGGCACCGCTGCTTGTGCTTCGTCGGTTTCAGCAACTGCTTCCCAACATCCTTCACGGATCAAAATCATCCGCATCGCGAACGCCCATGTCGTGAAATTTTCTCTTCCGCGTAACTTTTCAATGGCCGGCAACGCCACGGAACCTCCGCCAACTCGAACGCTTCCTGGTCCAGCTGCAGCTCCGTTCGCCCCATCTCCGATACTAGAATTGTTTCGCGACATCTTGACTTCGGATTACTTCGGATACTCCTTCTTACTTGATACACTTCTTGAGATTAATGCTTCAGTTAAAATAAAACTACTTCTTAACTTCAGTTATGGCCATTTGCCTGGGCCCATAACCTATTGCAGAGCAAATGAATCAAACGTCTTGTTCAGTTGAATGCTTGCAATGGAATGAAAATTTTATTCTATCTCTTAGCAACTATTAACAATCCTTAGCGACGCGTATTACTATGCTACTACGATTACATTAGTTTCATTGATGTTTTTCCTCGAGCATATGGTTTCATCACTCAGATTTGGATTATGGATTTATTGGGGGCAATGTTTGTTCACCTTATCAACGATTTATCAAGAAAAGTTTTAAATCTATATAAGTTTTAAATAATATCCAATAAAGTAGTTGTTTTGAATTACTCATTTTCGTTCAATATGTGAAGACCCTTTTAATATATTCAAAACAGTCATCTCGCATCCCTGCATATGAGTTCAATGTTTACATTTGGTTGTGTTGTTTGGAAGAGGTCCATTTGAAAATCTGTAAAATCTTGCAATTACTGAATTGAATTTGATGGTTGCAGTTGAAAAAAAACATTGCTTATGCAATACTAGTTAATACTAGTTTAGCCGTGAAACAATTTTTGAAGATAAAGGTGGAGCAGAAGAATACCGATGCTTTCAATCAACAAGGTGAACGAACACATAAAAAAAACTAGACGATTCGACTGATTCATCGACGAGCGCGGCCAAACGGTCGTCGAGGCAGACGAGCTACTCGTCTGTTTTTAGTCGAGCTCGGCTTCTGGAATATGGAAACAAACGAGACGTTCGTCTCGTTTTCTGGAATAGGGCCCATAAATCCCCAAGAGAATAGTTGACGGGACGGTGACGGTAGCGCTGAATGTGTAATGCACTTAGACCTACACAACTGCTTAAAATTGTCGTCATCTCCCTCTCGTAAACTCTGCTAGTTTGTAAGCTTGGTAATTCGATTCTCCATAAATTCAGAATCAATGCCACAAACTAGTGGTAACGGAATATTAACGCGTCATGCTGCATGTTAACTTTTTTAACTTTAAGCACTAGATAGCAGTTATAAACACAAATCGGATATGATATCAAAACGAGGTATTTCCAGACTCGAAGTATGCTCATGAGCACACTTGATAATTACGAAGTACATACATGATAAATGCTGTTCTATTCATACGAAATCAGGTAAACGAAAATTTTTCGAACATTTTCGAAAAGTAAGTCATACCAAACGTAGTGAAACTCAAAAACTCATATGGCCTAATAACTCAGATTGAAAATTTGTTTGTTGTGTTTGATAGTTTAGACGCTAAATAAAAACCTTTTTCATTGAAATATATGGTGAAAATTGGTCAAATTTTTGATTGTCAGTTTGACATGCGGTACAATGTACAACCAAAATATGTGTGTCATGCTACGATGGTACCTGTACAACGCTGTACATGTACAACGCTAGTACAGCTGTATGTCAGTTCATGGTATTAAACAAACGTATCTATCGAAAATTTACCCTCGTCGCCAATTGTAGTGGATTGACGACCGGTTAATTTCGTCGCGTTTTTTTACCCTCGAAACGAAAAAGAATATAACGTTGTAACTCAACATGAAAATAACCAGGAAACTCGAAAAAAAAGTTTGAAAGTGTAGTGAGAAATCTTTACAATACCAACATGGAATATATGGAATAATCTCATTTGAAAACATGAGAAACATGGCAATGCACTGTAAAGAAAAGTGGTTTGGGACAACTGATGATTTTATGGCAACTGCATACATCTATACAAAGCAGAATTAAATACGTCTTACGTATTATAGAAATACCAAATAACACTACTCCCATAGTAAACTAATGTATATTAGAATCACTGTCAAATTGCTTTGGTCAAACGATTGCTTGGCCCTTGGACTTTTAGAAATCTACATTGTGATTTCTGTCTGAACTCCCTCGCTTCCTCGTGTGCGCGTCCTTGTCCGAAGCCCGTTGAGAGGACGTGGTTTGTACAGATCATCACTGGAATACCGTTGTGATTTGATGGTACCACCATTGTTGTTGTTATTAATTGTAGGTGATTTTTTCTCTGTGTTCACTGTATTCATGTCCGAAATATCCACCATAAGAAATGCTGAAACCGATAAGGATTTAGAGTTTAGTTCTTACGAATGATTTGAAAAGTCATTTCTTCTTACTTGGGCTATTGTTGTTAACTAAATTTTCTCTGGGTTTTGGGAGTCCTAATCGTTTCATCTTTCCCGTCTTTTTCTTTTGAATGTTCTCCACTGTTTCGGCGGCGCACGTAGTGCGATCTTTTATATAATCTGTTGTGAGATATATTTTTTGTTGATCAACTATAGAGCAATTCCAAATGAAATCAACAAATGACAAAACATTAGTATTTTTGATTCGAATGAAAGTATGTATTCTGTTTGGGTTGGAGGAAATATGAGTTTTCCACAGCATTTGGGAATTTGTTGACTCAAGTGTTTTGAAAAGGGCGTATCGATTTTAGTAAGAGAAACTATGAGTTCTATCGAAATAGTGTCTTAGAAATAGTTATAAAGTATTGATGTTAAAACGTGAAAAATTTACACTGAAAAAAATTAGTAGGGTAGGGCGGGGCTAGTTGGTCATAGGGGTAAGTTGGTCAGTGACAATATCTTGGAATCTGAGCGTCCAAAAAATTAGCGATCTATGGATGAAAAATAGCGAATTGCTGATACATTAACATAAGCAAATTGGAAAACTTTTTATTAAGCAGGTTAAAAAATACGAACATGGCCGATTTTTCCAAAAATCATGCACAGTTCGCGCATTATAAAATTGAATCTGAAAATGGTTAATAATCATGAAATAAATCGGTTCTAACGTAAAACAAAAATTTATTGTATGTAGTAGTTTTAAATGTTAATGGAAATCGCTTTGATTTTTTTGAATTTTCATTAATATCCTTCTTTATATATAGAGGGGCTAGTTGGTCACACAAATTGCACGTTTAAGATCAACGCATATAGAATTTTCCGGTGTGCCGCGTTTCATTACGCATGCTATAAACAAATATAGAAAGCATATGTTTTACTGCTAAACCCAGTGTATTTGAAACGAGACAACCTGATACCAACCACCGCACAAACCACTTGCAATATAATTGTCATATTTGTATTTTTTGCTGTAAAATTTTCATTAAATATAATAAATGCCTACATTGAATATTAGAACTCACAATAATGCATTGAGTAATGTAGCATACCTGGAAGTTATTTCAATATACTGTGGGGCGAACGGAAATCGGTTGTGCGCCTCAGGGATGCCAGGTGATTTTTTTTTCAAATGTCTTCACATGGTACGAGAAAATGTCTTCAAATGTCTTCACCATAATATCGGAGGAAAGTTCTTCACACAAAAACGGAACTGTGATAACTCTATTTGTTGATTTCAGCTTTGAAGTTTTGGTTGTTACTCAAACCATATCCATGAAACGAATTGTAGAAAGGGTATGTCACCGGAAAACCTTCGATTTGTGAAATGGTCGTTTGAAAGATCTAGGTTAATCTATTGTATAGTATAGGCCCAAAATAAAAGAAATGCAATGTCACAATCATTCGAATTAGAGCGCGAATAAACTAATGTCTTCTAGAAACAATATGTATTCAGACCGCTTCGTTCGTTGAGACTAAAGTCCTACTTTTGGACGATATTTTTGGCCAATAGAATTTCATGGAAATAATATCTTTTAAAAAACCCACGTACTCTATTATAATGAAATGTTTGTACAAATATTTCATAATGTTTTCAAAATGTCTTCACAAAATCAAATGTCTTCAAAATGAAGACATGTCTTCAAACCTGGCATCTCTTGCACCCCGTATGTGGAGTTAGTTGGTCAATTTATTGTGAAATATAAAGACGTCAAATAAAAGAAAAATGTCAAATAAATGATTCTCTGGTTATTTTTCATTGAAAGGGTAAAATATAAGCTTCATTGTGATACATAACATTCTAACGCAAAACTTCGTACTACAAAGTTATAGCCAAATTTATTCAAAAATGACCAACTAGACCCGCTTATTTACAAAAAAAACTTTAATTTGCAATAACTAAAATACATATTTTTTTATTTTTTCATATAAAATAGATGTCATGTTGAAAATTCAAAAAATGAGTACAAGATAGTAAAACTATTTTTGGCGAACTTTTTGGAACATCGAATTTTTATGGTTCGTGCTCTGTCAGCAATAAATCGAAGCTGTTTTTTCCCTATTTCTCCGCTGAAGTGGTTTTTAGTCGGTTTTTTCTACTTTCGTCGCAAGTGAAGTGCACCAAAAGCAACAGGAACAACGAGGAAGCGCCTCTCTGGCAAGACCGGATCGGTGGCCTGCTTATTCGTTCCACTGAACGCCTTCAACGCCTTCAATTTTTTTGTTTTGAGATATTTTTTAGTTTAATTTAATTTTAATTCTAACTTAGTTTTAAGTTGAGTATTTGAGCACGCGCGTGTGTGTTTGTGCATGAGTTTTTTCTTGTTTTTCATAGACGGTTGCGCACCGTTTGCACAACCGTTATGACATCTAATGAGGCCATTGTTGCCGGACGCGCTACTATCAACCGTCCTCAAAAGGACCATGGGTTGTTTTCTTTCGGCCCAAGGTAAAATCGTTGAGAACTCTTGACATTTCAAAAGATTTGCTGCGTAAATATCCGGGCGTCTCGATACATAAAGAGAGACCGGACAAACTGCGTGTAGAAGCACTGACTTTTGATGTGGCCAACAAGATTGTTGACCACGAAAAATGTATCCACTGTGGCGAGAATCTTCACCCTCTACAAGAGTGCCCAAGGTACAAACAGATCTCCGATAAAGTGAAGCGTTCTATCGCTAGGCCCTCAGAAGCCTTATCTCTGCCTTGCTTCCATCTTTAAAGTCTTATCTTAAGCAATTAACTGCATTGATCATATCTTCTAACGTAGTAGAACATATGATCAATGTGCTACAATGGAACTGCCGTAGTCTAGTGCCTAAACTAGAATCGTTCAAATTTTTACTTCAAAATTATGATTGTGATATATTCGCCCTTTCCGAAACATGGCTTTCTTCTGACACAGAACTCAACTTCCACGATTTCAACATTATTCGACTAGATAGAGATGATTTCTATGGAGGACTACTTTCAGGGATCAAAAAGGGCTACCCTTTCTAAAAAATTAATCTCCCAGCTCTATAAGACGTAGAAATTGTCGCTTGTCAAATAACTGCAAAGAATAAAGAACTTTGCACAGCTTCAGTATACGTTTCCCCAAATATTTCCATTAGCCGTAGTCAACTTTGGAATCTAGTTTCGATTCTCTCAACCCCAGTTCTAAGTTTGGGTGACATGAACTTCCGTGATACTGGGTGGGGCGATCTTTATGATGACACTAGGGCGGCTATTTTTACGATTATGTGACGATTTCAACTTTACTATCTTGAACACTGGTGAAGTGGCACGCGTGCTCCCGTGGCCGAGTGGTTAGCGTCAAACCTAACATGCCGGGGGTTCGGGTTCGATTCCCGTTCTGGTCGGGGAAATTTTTCTTCAAAGAAATTTCCTCTGGCTTGCACTGTGGTCACGCGTATTCTAGAGCTTGCCACTCAGAATGCATTCAAGGCGTGTTATTTGGCATAGAAATCTCAACTAAGTACTAATGAAAATGACGCAAGTATTACGTTGAGACGGCGGAATTCCTCTAGGAACGTTAGTGCCATATAAGAAGAAGAAGAAGAAGTGGCAGGCATTGCAAAACCTCCAGCTCGGCAAAGTCGGGTCGGTGCTCAAGCTCGCTATCATTAGATTGTCAATGGAAGGTCATCAATGATCCCCATGGTAGCGATCACTTACCAATCAATATATCGATCAAGTGTAGCCCGTAGTTCACTGAACCACTGAACGAGTTCCATTTGATCTAACAAGGAACATCGACTGGCAAAAATTTGCATCGGCGGTAACAATCGGTGTCGGATCAATAGATATACTACCACCATTGGAAGAATATCAATTCTTCGTCGATTTGTTGTATAAAAGCTCGCTGGAAGCGAAAACAGAAAAGTTCCAAGTGCTCCGCTTGAAAGAAAACCAGCCACTCCTGGCTGGGACGATGAATGCACAAAATTGAATTTGAAAAAATCTGATGCTTCCATCTGATGCTTTTCGTAGACATGGAACATCCACACACTTCGAGGAATATTCAAAGCTTGAAATACAGCTGAAACAATTAGTTAATGCAAAAAACGCGGTTACTGGGGCAATTTCATTGAAGGTCTTTCTCGTGAAACCTCAATACACACCTTGTGGAGGGTAGCTCGCAACATGCGTTCTTTGAGAAACGTCTCCAAGCGGTGGATCTCTGGACAGATCATTCTCAATGCTGGAATTTTCTATGGCTCTTCTTTCACCGAACAATCCTTCAGGGGCTGTTCACATACCACGTGGACAGAAAAAGCACGATTTTACACACACCCCTCCCCCTCCGTGGACAAGCATGGACATTTTCATACCCCTCCCCCTGTTGGCCACGTGGACATTTTCGCTTATTTAATTAGAATAATTGAGGAAATAACTGGATTGCGCTTACATTAAATTTTCATTCCATTTAAGTTTTTTTCAAATTTTTACTAGCTGTACCCTGCCACGCTTTGTATGCCATTAGCTAATTAGTATGCCAACACGGAAACGCGCAATATACAGTTGAACAATCCGTACCCGAATCTACATCACACAATTTCAAAGATTGATCTTGAGCAACGCCAATCGAATAACATTAAATGGATTTAAAATAATTCTCGGATACAATTTTAGTTCACGTTTTTTTAAACACTTGCAAAAAATGTGTTGCTACCACATAGAATACGTATTCAATACTAGAAAGTTGATTTTGGCTTACAGCTTTACTTCAGAAGTGTGCTTATTCCATCTGAAAATCTTAAAGCTTCCTGAGGGGTTGGCAGTAGCAACAACAATCCCTGAAGTGGATTTTATATTTTTTCATAATATGAGCTCCATCAGTGGCGAACTTTTCGAGGTTATGAGGCGTACAAAAACAAACAGAACAATTTTGTATGCATAGATTTTTTTATCAATTAAAAGGATTTCAAGAAAGGAAAAGATGGAATAGAGACCATGCACTGATTTTTAAAGATCTTCATTTGATAAACGATTGAGAAGTGAAGGGTCGAAATTTCTAAGTGATTTCGAAACGCCTGTACTTTCGATATGAATCATGACATGAAGACAAAAAAATCTGCATTTTCAAACTACAAATTTCTGGTTTATGGATATCGAATGGATTTGTCGAGTGTAGTTTTTGCCCACTCCGGAATACGATTGTTTACAGGAAATGTCGATTCATTTACACATTCGCTTCACTTTAAGTCATCAGCGCAATGCGAAACCTTTTCCGCAATAATTCCAGGAATTTTCAGAGGGTACTAATAGCGTATTAGAAATATTTTCAATGCTTCTTCTTCTTGAATGGCGTTAACGTTCCCTGTGGAACTTTTGCCGTCTCAACGTATGTATTTATTAGCGTCATTTATTAATACTTAGTTGAGATTTCTTAAGCCAATTAACACGCCTTGAATGTATTCCGAGGGGCAAGCTCTACAATACGCGTTACCACAGTGCAAGTCGAAGGAAATTTCTCTGACGAAAAATCCCCCGGCCAGAACGGGAATCGAACCCGAACACCCGGCATGATAATGTGAGACGCTAACCGCTCGGCCACGGATGCACATTTTCAATGCATATTTTTTAATTTTTTAACTGCTTATTGACCATTGATCATTCATTGAGTATCTAGATGGCTTTCAAAATGCACGCGGGGAAAAACTACCACCCCTATTCTGTATTTCGATTGATTCGAAATATATCGATCGACTTGATAAAATTCCATTCTGTATTCCGTTCAAGTTGTTTTTGCTTTTCGTTCAATCTGCTTATCTTCGAACATTAAATTGGCAAAAAAATAGGGGATGCAAAATTATATCTCGAACGAAATAATGGTTTCGAACGGAATGCAGAATCGGGGTATACATTAGAAAATTCACGACTCATTGAATAAGTTTTTGAGAAATCAATTGATTTAATAGAAAGTTAATTGATTCCTCAAAAACATGAATAAATGTTTAACCCATTTTAGGCCAAGGGTTCGAAAAATAGAACAGCAACTTTAATATTTTTTCATGGCTTTGGAAAGCTATCATATGGTAAGGATTTGGCATCAAATGATAGTTCAATTTATTAACTATCACTTACCATTAATTTCATTCAATTTTGTATAACTTTATTGGACAATAAATTCGGATTAAAGCAACTATGTGCGAAAAGTACATAACCTCACATAACCTAATAAAAAACAAGACCTTCTAAAATGAAAAAAATATGTAAACTTTCTCACAGTATTACTTTGATAAAAAAACACACATTGTGATGTACAAAAAAACCATTGGATTGAACCTCCTACAGGATAATAAATGTAGGTTTTCGCCAATGTTTTTTTTTGACGATTTTTCGGTTTTTTTGTCATTTTTCGGAAAACGGAAGGACGGAAAAAAATGTTCTTGAATATTTGGGTTTCTGTAACGCCAATAATCAAAATTACACCAATGGTGTTCGTTAAAAAATAATTTTAACAGCTTGGTCGTTAATGGGTTAAACTGCTGAGGAAACCTTTCTCATAAATTGAATAGAATATCGAAAACTATTATATTAGGCTGTCAAAAAAGTCCTGCGGTATTTCCGCGAGGTGTCGTTGTAAGCGCGTAGTTCTAGTTGTATTCATTGTATCGAGTCATACTATAGCTTGTTGGAAAGGTATTTTTGCTATAATATAGTCCTTGGCAGTGTTTTGTTTGGTTAAGTCGTTCGTGAGTTATAGTGTCGCAAATATGGAGCAAAATAAAGAGAAAATCCGACATATTTTACAGTACTACTATGACAAAGGCAAAAATGCATCTCAAGCTGCCAATAAAATTTGTGCAGTTTATGGACCCGATACAGTTTCCATTTCCACCGCACAACGATGGTTTCAACGTTTTCGTTCTGGCGTCGAAGATGCGCCACGCTCCGGAAGGCCTGTCGTCGAAAATTGCGACAAAATCGCTGAATTAGCCGAGAAAGACCGGCATAGTAGCAGCCGTAGCATCGGCCAAGAGCTGGGGATAAGCCATCAAACCGTTATTAACCATTTGAAGAAGCTTGGATTCACAAAGAAGCTCGATGTATGGGTGCCACACACGTTGACGCAAAAAAACATCTTTGACCGTATCGACGCATGTGAATCGCTGCTGAATCGCAACAAAATCGACCCGTTTCTGAAGCGGATGGTAACTGGCGATGAAAAGTGGGACACTTACGACAACGTGAAGCGCAAACGGTCGTGGTCGAAGCCCGCTGAAACGGCTCAGACGGTGGCCAAGCCCTCATTAACGGCCAGGAAGGTTCTGCTGTGTGTTTGGTGGGATTGTCAAGGAATAATCTATTATGAGCTGCTTCCCTATGGCCAAACGCTCAATTCGGACCTGTACTGCCAACAACTGGACCGCTTGAAGGTAGCACTCATGAAGAAGAGGTCATCTTTGATAAACAGAGGCCGCATTGTCTTCCATCAGGACGCGCCAGAAGCTCCGTGAGCTCGGATGGGAGGTTCTTTTGCATCCGCCGTATAGTCCGGACCTTGCACCAAGTGACTACCACCTGTTTTTGTCCATGGCGAACGAGCTAGGTAGTCAGAAATTAGCCACAAAAGAGGCCTGTGAAAATTGGCTATTCGAGTTTTTTGCCAAAAAGGAAGCGAGCTTCTATAACAGGGGTATTATGAAGTTGGCATCTCGTTGGGAACAAGTCATCGAACAAAACGGCGCATATTTGACTTAAAACAGATGATTGTAACTAATTTTATGAACAAATGAAAATTCAAAAAAAAATACCGCAGGACTTTTTTGACAGCCTAATATATTGACAGTTGTGGCAGAACAATGCACGCTAAGACAGCTTGCAAATGACGGTGTGGTTTCCTTCAGAGGTCCCCGTGCCGAAAACATGCAAAGACCATTGCAAAATTCCCTAGACAACTTGTCTTCCTGGGCAAAGAACTTAGGGATCGAATTCTCGCCGCAGAAAACTGAACTGGTAGTGTTTACTCGAGAGCGGTCCCCAGCCCAATTGTAACTTAAGCTTTCGGGCAGAAGTATTACCCAATCAATAAACTTCAAGTATCTTGGGTTCTGGTTTGATTCAAAATGCACTTGGAATACCCACATTACGTATTTGAAGCAAAAATGTCAAAAGAGGCTCAACTTTCTCCGCTCGATTTGCGGCACGTAGTGGGGAGCTCATCCGGGAGATCTCATAACGCTTTATAAAACAACTATTCTATCTATTCTGGAGTATAGTTCTTTTTACCTTCTCTTAGCAGCTAAAAGTCACCTTCTAAAATTGGAACGAATTCAATATTATTGTCTGCGTATAGCTCGCGGCTGTATGCATTCAACGCATAACATGAGTCTCGAGGCAGGAGTAACAACTCTACAGAACCGATTCTGGGAACTTTCTCAGAATACTGGTGAAAGGCGGAGTCACGAACACACTTGTGATTGAAAACTTTGAAAAAAATCTTCATCTAAATATACAGTTTTACTATATTTCGTCAGATATTTGTCTTCCATCTTCTACTTCAGACCGTGCTCACTTCACCATCAGCAGTTCCTCAATTGAATACGATCTGTCAATGAAACAAGCAACTCTTGGGATTTCAGATCAGCTTCGACCAACATTCATTCCCAATATTTTTAACCGAAAGTACCAACAAGTCAATTGCATGAAAAGATTCTTCACTGATGGGTCTCGCCTCAATGGATCCACTGGCTTCGGTGTTTTCAATGAAAATTCTTGCGCCTTCCGTAAACTGCAGAAACCTTGTTCCATATATGTTGCTGAGCTGGCAGCAATCGACTTCGCATTGGGGATGATCTCCAACAAGACTATTACTTCATTTTCTCGGATAGTCTCAGTTCGCCTGAGACTTATTCCCTCACAAAAGTGAGGCAGCAGATGAGTGCACTGATCGAAAGATCTTATAGGATAACCTTTGTATGGGTCCCCTCTCATTGCTCAATTCCTGGCAATGAAAAGCCGGACACTCTCGCAAAGATGGGTACCCAGGAAAGCAAATTGTTTGATAGACAGATTTCATACGATGATTTTTTTCAATTACAGGCAAACCTTTTTTTGTACGGGGGATGGTTACCGCACAAAAAAAATCGCATAAAAAATCGTGCAAAACTTCACCAGTAGCTTTAAAAAATCGTGTTCGGTATACATTTTGAAATAAAGCTTTTTTCGTGCGGTAGATAGGGAACGCATAAAAAAAAGTTTCCCCAAGAAAATAATTCAAATCCACGCCGTTCGCCGTTCAATTTCCTTTTGTCTCCCTGCTTTGCGATGGGACACTTTGCCTTTCGGTTGCGCGTGGCTGTTTTGTGCTTTTAGTTGCATGTCGAAACGTGTTGCTGTTAGAAATCATGTCTCAAATCAAAACTCAAAACTTAGAAAAACTTAGAGCATGTGATGTGAAGTGGACAATTGAGACGCAAATATGCTTTTTTCGCACTGAAATGCATATAAATCATCGAAAAAACTAATGGACGATAACTTCGTCAAATATGCTTCTTTTCATATACCGCACAAGAACAAAAAACCGCACAAAAAAAATCGCACAAAAAAAAACGCACAAAAACAGGTTTTACTGTACTGCGTCAGAGTTTCCTCTTGAATTGACAAACCGATTGGAACACTGGAAGTCTTGGGCGGTGGTTATATTCAATTATTCCAAATGTTACAAACGCTCATTCGGGCTTCATTTACTGGTGTCACAAACGTTAAAATTTGAGTTTTTTTTAAATAAAAAATCACCGAAAATCAAGGTTTTCAAAAAAAATGATGCCAAATAAAAAATTGCATTACTCGTCGAGATTTACAAACTCAAACTTTGACCGCTTTGCGCCACTCTCCCTTAGGTCCGATTGAGCTGAAATTCGGCATAGGGTGTTTTTCCGAGGTGGTGAACATTTTGTATAGGGTAACTTTTTGAAATTTTGGGGTCGATTTTTTCCCATACATTAGCACCCTAATGTGCATCTCCACAGAACAAATCTTGTTCAAAGCAACCAGAGAGTAGATTTTGAAGCTCTTGAGGCCCAAGGAAGACAACCCTATGATCCTATCAGATACGTGTTGGGAACCCGCGACATCTGCTATATGCTGTCGATCTATGTGTTTGTGAAACGGTCTAGTATAAGAATTCAATGCCTTTGTGTTTTTCTTTTTCGTTATTAGTTTTTTGTCTTGTCCCCTCATCTCACCGTCGCCCACCTTCGACAGCCAGTCGAAAATCTGATGCCATCCCTGGTCCTAATGCACAACACTACAGTGCGTGTGGCAACTCTCGGTTGAGACAGCTTTACCCAATTTCCATATTCCAAACCTGTCCAGTCCCACAAAATTGTTGCCCCCTTAACTTCGAGTAAACCGCGAGTAATCGGTCGAATCCTTCTAACCATAGATTTAAGATTAAATAATGTAAACAAAACTGAATTACCGGCTCTGCAAAGCTTCTGCAAATAAACGATTTGGAAAAAAATCGAATTTTTATGAATTTTCGAAACTTCGAATTTTTGTATGTCAACAATCATTTTTAGTTAACATAGTTGTAAGACAAAAATTGTCAAAATATTGGACTCCCGGCCCCGTCAGGCTAACGCCACATGTGCCTTAATAAAAAATATATTTGGGAAAAAAAAAAATCATTTTTAGGCACAAATTATGAATCTTAATCACCCTTTCACGTTTTTTCATCAATATTCTATAGATCTTTCTAAGACACTATTTCGGTACGACTCATAGTTTTTGAGATATAAATAATAAAAGATTTCTCTTACGCAATCGATACGCCCTTTTCAAAAGTTATACTCGAGTTAAAAAAATTCCCAAATGGTGTGGAAAACTTATATTTCCTCCAACCCAAACGGAATTCAAGCTTTCGTTCGAATCAAAAATACAAGTTTATAAAACCTGCATTTTTAGTTTGATTTCATTTGAAATTGCACTATTATGATTGTGTTGAAATCTTACCTTCAGTTATATCCATAACATTATTCCGCATTTTCCCAACATTTCTCGCGGGAGATGGCCCGGTTTTTTTCTTATTGGTTCGCTGATTCACGACTGATGTTTCACGAACATCGAGAGTTGGTGCCATTTGACAATTGATCGAAGAGTTATCAGATTTTGACAAACAGTCTGAATTGTTTGCTCCTGCTTGTTCTTCCTTCATTGGTTCGATGCACACACTTTGTGTTTCGCAAATATTCTCTGGAATTTCGATACTATCTTTTTTTCTTTTCGACAGGCTATCGTTTGGTACACTTGGACCACCATGTTCAGAAGATGCATCTAGGGAAAACCATTTAATTTTCGAGCTTTCAATTGCAAACTGCATCGGAATAGTGCAGACAATGTTTTGCTTCAAAAAAAATAAAAGTTTATCGTTGACTGGGAACGCTTCATTGTCTTCGGGAAAGAATAATAACTCTTTTTCCTCGTCTCTCGTTGGCAAAGGTTCCAAATTTGTCGTGTCACTATGATAGACGGATTCAAGCTCAGCCATTTGGCTTCCTTCACCAATGATTTCATTTCCGATAGACGATTGTTTTTCTGAAGCTTTCGCCTGTTCGCGTTGTTTTCTTTCATCGCGCTCCATTTGCTTGCGTATCTTCATGAGTTTTCGGGCTTCACTAAAATTCGATGCTATCTTCGGCTTTTTTATCTTTCTGATGATCGGTGGTGCTTGTTGATCCTTGCATTGGGTGGGTTTATCGCCAATGAACAATTCAAAGCCCACATTATCCTCTTTCATCAGTATTTGATCTACCACCACCGGTTTTGTTGATAATTTAATTAGATTGGCAGGATCAGACGGAGGGAAATCAAAACGCTGTGGTAACATGTCTTCATCGGCAGTTGAAGCTGCTTCTGATGAGCTAAACATATTGTTTACCTCGGTAACTCTTTCGATCTCTGTGGGCTCTAAAACGATGATACCTTCGTCAGGATGATCTATAGGTTCCCCACAAGGCATAACGTTGTCTTCCTGACGGATTTCGCGAGTCGTATCATCGATGCAAACCGGATCAAGTTGTAACGAACCAATAACTGGTTCTTCTTGAATTATTTCATCACTTTTTCTCAACTTGGCTGGTTTCTCAAACGAAAAAGAGAAAACATCCATGTTGGGAGCATCAACTTTACGAGCACAGTCTTTAGGAATCTTCTCATGGTTTTTTCTTGACCTTTTTTGTCCGACTTGAGAATCTACCGAAAAATTCTTGTCCGACTTTTTCTTGTAATCATTCAATGATTCAATTTTCGGCAATGATATGCGCTGCAGTTGTTCTTCATCGAACCCTTCGAATTGGGATTCAAGCGATTCGTTCGTTTTGACCTGACTGTCATGCATCTCACCACCGCGCTTCTGCGAGGTATTCATGTTGTTTGTTGTGTCATTAAGCGATTCGCCAGAGCCGTTATTTGCGTCTCCATATTGTCTGCCATGCTTAACACTATCAGTGCCATCGTTGGAATCTCTATCGGTTGAACGCCGCTTTTTGATGGGCTTTTCGCGAGAACTGTAATGATCGTCATCCGGGTTTTTCTTATCATGAAACTTTTTGGAACTCCCACTGTTAGAGTTGCTTTTGCCATTTTCGCTTTTTCTGTCACGTTGATCAGATTTCCGACCACTGCTGCTGTGTTTCGCCGAACTGTAGGACCTTCTATCACGCGAAGACGAGGAACGATGGTGATGAGATGTCGAATGTTTCCTGCTAAGACTACGATCTCGATCACGGGAGTTTGTTTTTTTCTCTTTTTCGGTATGTTGCTGGACAACTGCCAAACTGACTATCTCTGCTTGTAAACTGTCCATTTTTTCAACGTCAGGTGCTGATTGTGTGCTGTGTTCATCATTGAGAGGTGTTTTCGCAGAATCACAGTTATCATGTTGATTGTACTGCTCCAATGTCCGGCGGTCCAAAGTTGAATCTTCGCATATCCGCAAAGATCGTTCCGATTGCGTGGAACTTTCCTCGTATTTAGATGTTGTTGTTGGAGAAGAGGGACATCCCGGATGTTTGTCAGGTATTTCTTGGCCTAATTTTTAATGTGAAATTTCAAAATCATGGATCAAAAATAGGAAGTGTGTTATATATGTGGTATATCGTACTATCGTTGATTTAGTGATCATTTGTTTGAAGTTGAATCTAAGTCCATTCTAAATGAATGAATAAATGAATATTTGGAGGACTTCGAAAACGAGAGCGTTACGTTGGAGGCATAAGGTTTTATGCATCCAATATTGGATACGAAAATATTCTACTGATGGCGAAGAATTATCTTCGGAAGCTTTTCTGCTAATTGCACTTGATTGAAAAATCGCAGAACAAAATGTATATGGTCGCACTATTATATGAATAGAAAACATTAAAATAAACTCTTTATCTTGAATGTAATTTTCAATATCAGACCCAGCAAGCGGAACTCCTGCTGGAATCTGATAGATGTTCGATTATACATTCCCCAAGGACACCCTGAAAGTCCTGTGCTGCAAATAGAATTGGATTACTTGTTTGATATATGGATGGATATTGAATTGGCAGAGCTTATATATTAGTCCGTCATGCCAAACGTTGTCAAAAGCTTTTTCGACATCAAGTATTACCATTGCAGTAGACTTTGATACAGCTTTGTTCCGTTTAATGATATTTAATACTCTCATTAGTTGATGCGTGGTAGAGTGTCCTTTTCTAAAGCCAAACTGCTCTGGCAATAATATATTGTTTCTGCTAAAACACTCCGTTAATCTGTCCAACAGAAGACGTTCAAGAACTTTACTCAAGCTGGAAGGAGACTAATAGTCTCCTAACTTGATGCAGTTGTTGTGTCTTTCCCGGGTTTGAGAATTGGTATAATCTTAGCTGTTTTCCAAATCGTTCAAACTAACGATTGAATATGTCCGACAGGAACGAATATACTTTGTCAGTCATTTGTTTCAACACAATATTAAAAATATCATCAAACCCGGGGACCTTCATGTTTCTAGTCAATCTTATAGCTGAGCTTATTTTTTCTGAAGTTATTTTCTGATCTGGAGGTACTGTGAAAAATTTGCCCTCGAGATTGAGCACACATCCATTGGTGTCATTGTACTCTGAATAACGTTTCCCAAATAATGCGAGCAAAGAAATTGGTCACCGATGGAGTTTGATTTTTCGAAAGGTGTAATAAACAATTTGCTTCGGTTTTGACTTCAAGACTTTTGCCATTTTCCAAAAATGTTTAGAATGTTTTCCAAGAATTTTCACAGTTTTGGAAAAAATTGGATTTTGGCGATTTTGGCGAAATTTGGATTCGTTTGGCGATTTCCCTGGATAACATTTTTACTTGCTGTTTTTTCTCTAACTCTCCAGACCTTAGAAACTGGCGTCTGGTTAAGTTTTTCAAACGTATTAAATATCTAGTTCGGGAATCAATAGCAATGTGCTTACCCTTCATTAGCATTCTCCTGACACACGTTACAGCTGCTGCCATGATTGCAGATTGAAGGTGGGTCAAAGCCCGCTCGATATCCTCAGTATAATACTGGATTTTCTTCGATGGCAGCATTCACCAATATTCGGAAGCGATTCCAATCCACGTGATGATAATCTTTTCATGTTTCCTTCGAGGCTGCAACGAGATTTCCAACCACATCGCAGACGACAGGATAGTGATCCGAGCTAAGGCCATTGAATACCACCGGTTTGGAGAGAACAACGTTCGCCAGGAAAATGTCTAGTGTGGATTAGTTCCTCTAGTTGATGGGTAAGTGGGTTCATCTGAACAGTTAACCGTGTAGTATCCCAGCATTGCATCACCCGCCAGAAGGTCACCATTTTTATTTCTGCGTGCGTTCCCCCACGTTTCGTGCCGAGCATTTAGGTCCCTTCCAATGATGAATTTTCCATGACCTCTGGTGAGTCGTTTTTGAATACTCTGGAATCTCCACTGATGTATGTACACTGATGAGTTACATACACTAGAGGCGAATGAACTGCAAAGTTGAAAACCTCTTAAAAACAAAGAAAGAAGAAGGTACCTACACGGCTACAATTTTGATAGTTCCACTGGATAGATGTAGCTCAATCGATCGTGCTTCGATAATCTTGGTGTTTTGATGTTGAAGTGAGTTTAATTTCAATCCCTTCTCCACAATCAGAGCCACTCCTTCTCCAATGGAGTGGGATCAATCCAAACGGATTGTGATGTAGTCACCGATCGACAATGATTTGTATTTGCAGATAGGCGCGTTTCTGTGATGATGCCTATGTCGATGCTGTGTGACCGAAGGAAGTCAGCAAATTCAATCTTTTTCACTCTTACTGGGCGAGCATTTCAAAGAAGGATTTTGAGGTTGTTAGACGCCATACTGGATAATGAAGGTTCCGAGTACTTGCACTTGCTCAGATATGCTGCGACACTGACGAAGGGCACCAGCCATATCCACAAAGATTTCTATCAACTTACCTGCACTGTTGTTGTTTGGAGGAATAAACGTAGGTGTTGTTTGTTGTCTCAAGCCAGGAGGAGGAGAGCTCCACTGATTTCTAACGGGAATGCCGGCCGTTTTAGGACGGGATGAAACGCCCATTCAGTGCCGGAAAGTCATTCGAGTTGAAGACAGGATCAACTGTTTTTTTCTCATTTGGATGTATTATTTGAAGATGCCTGCTTACGAATGAACCTGAAGTGTTCGCGTTCAGGGCACATTTTATCCGATCCCCGGTGAGCACCACCACAGTTGGAACATTTTATGGCTACAACTTCTTCAATTGGACAGTCAACTGAGAAGTGGTTTTAAGCGCAGCTGTTGCAACGGGGGCCATGTTGCAATTTTGAGTGTTGTGGCCGAAACTTTTGAGTGTTGTACTGTTCACGGAGAATTTCATCAGGTCATCGGTGTCAATTTCTGGCAGTCCTCTTAAAACAGCTTTGAAAGGTTTTCCCCGGAAATATCATGAGAGTAAAATTCAGCTTTAATTTTCTTCAGATACGCCAGCGTTTGATTGTAAGGCTCTCTTGTTTTGACCACTACCTTGATGCCGATTTTGCACAATTTGAATTCAGCTTTGATTTTAAATGCTGACAGTTTCTCTATAAGTGCACCTAGAGGAATCGATTTTACCATGAACGGTTATTAAATAATTGGAAAACTTTTCGAAGTCCGTTCTACAGCGACTCGAAAATTAGTTTTTCACTGTGCTTATATCAAACAATATAGAAATTCAAGAAATTAGCTTATTTGGTTCACTTCGGTCTCGTGCGATATTTTTATGTTATGATGTCATCTTCACGTTTATCTCGGTTCCGTGCGGCAAAGCGACGCGAACTACAGCGGCGATTATACCTGCTAGAAATGATTCAAGGGGCCTATCTTGACGCGCAGCAACACCCCGACCCGTAATGCCTCTCACTTAGTCGGCGTTACCACTCTCCAGCACGTCCAAGAGAGCTCCTTAATAGCTCACTTGGCCGTCTACACCAGGATAAGTTTTGGTAATGCGCCCACGTAACCATCCGTTACGAACCGACTCGTCTACGATAATCACAAGGTCGCCTTCCATAAGCTGTCGTACTTCTTTGTGCCACTTTGTTCTTCTGGCAATCGTAGGAAGATAGGACTTGATCCAGCATCTCCAAAACTGGTCCAACAAAAACTGCATTCGTTTCCAATTTGTTCGTAGGTTCGCATCATCGTTAATGGGAATTTTGATTTGACTATTTGCTCCGCTCGAACTCATGACGAGAAAGTTGTGTGACCACTTCTTGGTCTGGTGACTCCAATGGTACGAACGTTAGAGGGTGAGAGTTCACCAACATCTCAGCTTCTGCAAGGAACGTCAACAGGCTTTCGTCGTCTAAGCTATCTTGCCGGGCAAGTGTATTCAAAGCCTCTTTCACCGACCGTACTTTGCGTTCCAACACGCCCCCCATATGGGGCGCGGAGGGCGGATTAAAATGCCATTCCGTATCGGCATTTGTGAATGTCCCAGCGATTCTCCGATTGATGGCTCGAATTTCTTCCTTCAGTTCTCGAGCGGCCCCTCGAAAATTGGTGCCATTGTCACTGAACATCTGCTGTGGCGCTCCTCTCCTAGTTACGAAGCGACGGATGGCCATCTTACAAGATGCCGTGGACAACGTATGTGCCACTTCCATGTGTACAGCACGTATGGTGAGACACGTGAATAGTGCCACCCACCGTTTAACGTTGCTTCTTCCTCTTTTCACCACCAATGGTCCAAAATAGTCTAACCCTGTGAAGGTAAATGGGCGAACGTACGGATTTACCCTCGCTTGGGGCAGCGGAGCCATTGGAGGCTCTTCAGGTTTGGCTCGATAAACTCGACACCACATACATCTGCCGACGACCTTTTTTACCACAGAACATAACTTTGGAACATAGTATCTCTGTCTCAGCTCATTCACGACAGTCTCAACATTCGCATGCCCATACCGTTCATGGTATTTTTGTATCAGAAGATTTCCAACGTGGCTTTGCCTCGGGAGAATTATTGGATTGCGAAAGTTGAAATCATAAACTTCAGCTTTGGGGTCAATCCTGGATGTAGCACGGAGAACACCATCATCGTCCAGGAATGGAGAAACCTTTATCAGCGGACTAGACTTCATCAGATATTTTTGTTTGTTCAATGGCAGATTTGCATTCTTTTGAAGTAAAGCTATTTCGTCACGGAATGTTTCTTTTTGCACAATTTTCCACATACATTTCTCTGCTGCAGTATAATCCTGTTGGACGAGAGCTACTCGCGATTCTGATGGTGTACGAGTACTCAAGCGACAAAGATGTACAAAATGGTACAGGTAAGAGAGGAACTTAATTAAATCATCCAAACGAGAAAAATCATTGACATTGAATAGAGTTTCATCAATTTTCTCCTCGCGATGTACATGAACTGCTCGCAATTCCTCCACGGGTTCGCCCGGATCTGGCAATCTGGTAGGCCACTTCTCCTCGGCTAGACGCAAGAAATCAGGACCACGATACCAGTCGTCATTCGGGTCAAAACATGGTCCGGAACCCCACTTGGTAGCTTTGTCGGCCGGATTTAAGCGTGTTGGCACCCAACGCCACTCTTCAGGCTCGGTTTCAGCAAGGATTTCGGCTACTCTAAATCCTACGTACTGTCTATACTTTCGAGGATCGGCTTTGAGCCAAGATAGAACGGTTGTGGAGTCGGTCCAAATAAATCTTTTTGATATCGGCAAATCATGATTTTCCAGAATGGTTTTCAACAGTCGAACAGCAATTACTCCTGCATTAAGCTCATTACGTGGGATAGATTGTGGACGCAGAGGTGTGACCTTTGCCTTTGCACTTATCAAAGTGCACCTTGGTGAACCGCGATCAACGATGCGGAAATATGCAACGGCACAACACGCTAGCTCGCTTGCGTCGCTAAATATATGCAGCTGCGTAGTTCCGTAGCTACTCGGATCGTAGTTCGGGAAGTAACATCTTGGAACCTTTACGTTAACCAGATCTGGAGCCAATCTTACCCATCGTTGCCATCCTATGAATTCTTGTTCACAAAGCGGATCATCCCAGTCAATTGCTGAGCGCCACACATCCTGTATCAGGATCTTGCCATGGATGGTGTAGGTAGAAATGATTCCCAGCGGATCGAAAAGGCTCATAACCACACGAAGAACTTGTCTTTTAGTTGGGACGACTTCACCAGTCAGCAGTGTTTGGAGGTCATCTCGGAATTGGACAATGAATACAAATACATCCTCGGCGGGTACCCACATCATTCCCAGAATACGTTCCGTTGTTGTTTGCTTTTCTATAGAGAAACTTTTAAATGTTTCGAGGCTCTCTCCCCCGACCCGTCGCAGAATCTGTTGATCGTTGGATTGCCAATTCCGAATTTCGAATCCTGCCATACTGTGTACCGTACGAACGTCTTCGGCCAGTTTGACCGTTTCATGGATAGTGTCTGTGCTGGCTAGAAAATCATCCACATATGTATTGTGAATTATTGCTTTTGATGCTACAGGGTATGTACTAGAAAACTCCTCTGCGTTTAAATTTTTAACATACTGCGCCGAGCAAGGGGAACATGTAGCCCCGAATGTGGCCACATCCATTACGTAAATATCTGGAGTAGCTGCTGGGTCAAAACGCCATAAGAATCTCTGCGATTGGCGATCTTCCTCTCGTATCAGCAATTGGTGAAACATCTGGCGGATATCGCCGGCTATCGCAAACTGCCGTTGGCGAAAACGACACAAAACTGTCAAAAGAGGAGTCAAGTGATCCGGTCCCTTCAACAGCATGGAATTGAGCGAAATTCCATGTACAACGGCAGCAGCATCCCAAACAACACGAATTTTATGCGGCTTGCGTGGATTCCGTACGACTCCTAGTGGTAGGTACCACACTCGAGAGGGATCTGAATTTCGTAACTCATCTTCTGATATCTTACGGGCATATCCTCGCCTTTCATATTCGATAATTTGCTCGTGGACATTCTTTTGAAGTTCTACATCAGCACCTAACCGACGTTCCAGGTACTTCAATCGTCGTTCTGCCATGAGAAAGCTGTTCGGAAATTCTATTTCATCACTTTTCCACAGCAATCCTGTCTCAAAACGCCCCGATGAAGTTCGTTTAGTCGTCTCTCGAAGAATTCAACGAGCCCGACTGTCCTCTGCTGATTCAGGCGGTGGAGGGCCGTTGATACCAACATTTTCTATCGAGAAATAATCTTTTACGAGTTCATGAAGTTTTTGGTCGTTGGAACAGTCGCAAATGTGTACCATCACCCGCTGCACCATCTGCTTCGCTCGCAATCCGCCGAAGATTGTCCAACCAAGACGCGTTTTGGCAGCAACTGGTTCACCATCACGTCTCTCTCATCGATTCAGCGTCAGTTTCAGTCGAGCGTTGTCCACTCCGATCAACATTTGTGGCACAACATCTACGTAGCTAGTAACTGGGAGTCCAGCTAAGTGTGGATAACGTTTTGCTAATTCTTCATAATTAAGACTCTGTCGTGGTAGCCCCAAGCTTGCTACGGTCCGCACATCTCTCATCGGGTACTTGATTCCGTCACGAACACTAGATATCGATAACTGCACCCTTCGTGAAGACGCTTCTTTTCGTGTAACGTTGCTGGTCCATTGAAGGCATAGTGGACTATCTTCCCCCTCAAGACCTAGCTCGTCTGCAATTTCGCTTTCTAGCAACGTAAGACTCGAACCGTCGTCCAAAAACGCGTAAATCGTGACAGCCTTCCCATTTCCAAACAATGTTACAGGTAAAATACGGAATAAGGCGGAATCTTGCTGGTGACGATGAGCGCTTACAAGCCCTGATGGCCCCGGATTACATTCCGGTACATGAACTGTATTTGCTGGTTTCAATTTAAGTTAATGTAAAAGCTTATGATGCAACGCTGGACAACCGTCCACCCCACATGATTGTTTTGTTCTGCATGGCCATTTGCCGTGACATGTTAAGCAGCGCTGGCACATTTTATTCTGCTCGACGAACTTCCAACGTTCGTTCACCGTCAAATTTCAAACTTCCCACAATCTCTTATTCTATGGTCAGTTTTTTGGCACGCGATACATGGCTTTTGTTCGAGTGCTTTTTTGGTTCCCACATTTTCGATAGATTGCTTATCAATGCTATGCGCATTAATAAACCCTTCCTTTTATTTTCTCTTTGTGCGACGTAAATGCTCTTCCTGCGTTCCAATGTCCGACGGAAGACTAACTTGACATGCGGCGGTTTTAATGGACGAGACGTAATCACTGAATGCTCTCAACGTTACCTCGGCAATTCGCTGAGTGTGATATCCCCAATCTAATCTAAGACTTGGCGGAAGCTTACTAATCAATTCCGACAAGAGTAATGGATTGGAAAGATGAGCATGTAAACCACGGCATCAATGTAAGTTACAAGACTAACCTCCTAACCTCGCGTCCGAATGTAACGAGCGTTTCAAGTTTATTGACATTCGGAGGAGGAGCATTGCGTACCTTAGCCAGCAAACAGTGTACCAATTGATCTGGTCGACCACACTCTTCCCTCGGTGTATTTATAATTTGAGGAATTGCCATAGGCAGAGTGAGAATACTCAAAACTTTCTCTCTGGCACTCCCTACCAAACTTCTCTGTAAGCGTGCCAAATTCTCATCCGGCTGTATACCGCACATCGCAGTCGTCGACTCAAATGCGCTTAAAAACATAGGCCATTCGAGGGGGTCGCCTGAGAACTTTGGTAACTCCCTGGAAACTACCTGTCGAGCGGCCAACTGTTGAGGGCTAATAAATCCTTCTCCTGCTGCAACTTGTCCATGATAAGCCATGGATGGTTGCTGATACCATGAATGATACAAACCGTTATGGTGCGGTTGTGGTTCAACGTGTGGAGCTACGGGGACCGAGGAATTTACCGGAATATTTATTTGCGGCTGGACTGACCGATTTGCATGACTTGCGTCTTGTACAACTGAGCAGAAGACGGATACACTGCGTACGTTTGCGGTGAATTCACTGTTGGCTGTGGCTCCGTTGGCCCCGAAGGGGGAAGCATATGCATTGGTGAACCGTGGTTGTACGTCGGGTATTGCGATTCCTGTTGACTGGGAACTCCTCTGATCATCGGTGGTGGGTGCTGTTGTGGACACTGTTGCAATGGTTGATTTGTGGCTAGACTAACTGGTGGAATAATCTTCGATATGGCTCCGGTAAACACCGGATTCGTGGTGACTGGCGTGGATGTTGATGTTACAGCTGGTTGATTATTATCACCGATGGCAGTTTCCACTCTCCGATTTTGGTCAACCCATGATTGGACGTTGCTGGTTCGGCTCCGATGACTACCAAAGCTTTTGACGCTACCACCAGCTGCTTCCTCTTCCGCTACCTCGCGTTCTATCTGATGCTTCTGTGAGA
This sequence comes from Toxorhynchites rutilus septentrionalis, assembly GCF_029784135.1. NCBI lineage: Eukaryota > Metazoa > Arthropoda > Insecta > Diptera > Culicidae > Toxorhynchites > Toxorhynchites rutilus. The sequence continues at coordinate 88,061,828 of NC_073744.1, forward strand.
GATACGCTCGATCACGCTCTGACTTCTCCTTCTGTAGTCGATCTTCTAACTCTTTTTTCTCTTGAAGCTGCTGTAATCGCAACCGTGCGCTCGACGTTGTTGATCTCATCGAACCAGCGGAGACAGAAACATTAGTGCAATTGTTGCACCTCCACGAGCGATCACAAATCGACTCATAAACACCGGCACAATTAAAATGCCACCAACTGTTACAGCTGTCGCAGGCCACCATATCATCGATTTCATCCGGTCGATTGCATCCTTTGCAATGATGCGTCTCGGCAGTAGGAGCACTCATTTTCCGTAATTTTCGAGGTTATTAAATAATTGGAAAACTTTTCGAAGTCCGTTCTACAGCGACTCGAAAATTAGTTTTTCACTGTGCTTATATCAAACGATATAGAAATTCAAGAAATTAGCTTATTTGGTTCACTTCGGTCTCGTGCGATATTTTTATGTTATGATGTCATCTTCACGATTATCTCGGTTCCGTGCGGCAAAGCGACGCGAACTACAGCGGCGATTATACCTGCTAGAAATGATTCAAGGGGCCTATCTTGACGCGCAGCAACAACGGTGGAACAGTGTTTGTCAAATGATCCACTCATTGAAAAAATCGCTTTCGTTCGTTCAAATATGATCTTTCAGGAAACATTTCCCCCAGCGGTATTCTATTGTTGTTATGTGCTGCAAATCACGACACAAAAGAGAACGAGACAACTCTGCATCGGTTCGCACTTCATGATACACCGACACGCAAGCAGAACCATCATATACGCTTTCGGGGCAGCTTATTTTCTTCCTTGCCTCTAACATATGCATACCGACCTCTCCATGCATCATGAAACAGCAGGATCGTACAGACAACGCAAAGCGAAAGATTCATATTCAGCTAATGTAGCAGATCCTGATTTTTAAGTCTCAGAGAGTGCAAACTATATGATTATTTAGCTCGATAGAGGCTAAGGGAAGGGTAGTCAGATTATATTTGCCATTTTTAACGCCTCTATCCCTTGAAATGTGTATATTCATATAGACCGCATAGTTTTACTAGCAACACCGCTCTCTTTCCCCATTTGTTGCTCTCCGCAAATGGTGACCGAATAATGACATAATTTTTCTTGTATCATTTATTGCTTTGCACTTGCCTGTGCAGTGGGTTTCGCTATAGTAGAGCGGGACGATATATGCGGTTCAAACTTGTATGCAGGTTTCGAAAATGGTATGCGATGTTTGATACAGATCGGATATGCAATCAACAGTCTTCGTTCCTCTCTCAGTTTAATCACTAAATATTACACAAGTGATTACTGACATTCATACAAGTATCTGAATGATCCTCTCATATTTGGTTATATGTTCGTGAGAGTTTACTTGCATGACACATTGTGTATCATACGATTTTGATCGAAATCCAAACACTGCGGTGGAAGTTTAATTTTTTGCAGAATATCGTGAGCCATTTCAGATTCACAGATTTTCACTGATTCACTGCACATCGACGCATTACTCGCGACATCAGGTGTTCTAGTGCTCAGTACCGAATGGACGGAATTCTTCCTAGAATGCTTTTCATAAACATTGCTGCTTCCATTTTTGTTGCTAGGGCTCTGGCTCATCCCGCAACTTGCGTCGTTTAGACATCACTTTTGAACGCGCGACTTATTTTCGGCTTGCAATTTTATAGCGAATTCGTTTTTAAAACTGAGTGCCAAACTGACTCTGTAATAAAAAAACGTTTTCAGTTCCACGAATGCGGTGGTTTGTTGGTGTGCGTTATATAGTTTGATTTGTTTATATTTGCTACGACAAATGTACAGTGTCGACATCTGGTGACGATATTCGTGCTTGGGAGGTAAATTATTCTCTATCAGATCAGAAGGACTAAGTGCAGTGTAAAAATATAAAAGTTTGAATGAAAATTTTTACTTCATATTGTTTGATTCACTAACACATGTAGTTCTAACACTCACTTAACCATTTGTCAATGCATTTCCTGTTTGATCCACAAATAATTACTATTATAATATAAAATCATCATTAGATCATGATTTTGAAAGCAGCTTTATTCCACCTGAATATCCATCATTATTTCCGCCTCCCAATGAAAGAACACGTAGCTTAATGCTGTCTACTCGAATATACTCTTCAAAATCAGAATCCGAATTGGATTACGATTCCAAAAATACAAAAGCAAAAGCAGCAGGTTTTCCATTTTCATAGTCTTTATTTTCAGATTTTCCAAAACAATACCCGGAACTTGACAGTTCAGTATAGTTGTATTGGTGAACCCGAGTGCCAACCCGTGAAACATCTCAGTGCGAAACTAACAGCTTTCGGGGCGAACTAGTGCGAAACTGAGTGAATAAAAGACGGGTGGGTAATGAAGGGGACATAACCGGAGTGACGTAGGACTATACAAAGGGGACAGCTTTTGTTAAATATATATTTTAAATATATTGTTTTATTTTCTTCTCCTACGTGAATACCTACCTATCTACCTGAAAAATGGATTAGTTTACTGTTTACTCTTTATGAACATGTTGATGGTTCTGAAAAGAACCTTTGGTGTTGTGTTTTTGTTATCACTCGATATTCTCATCTTGTTCGGTTAAACCTTCCTGTTTAGCTATTGCGTTTGCCTCTCGCCACAGCTTTCACAGTTGGAAAATTTCTTCCCATCCAGCTTGTGACATGTTGTTCAGTAAATTACATTTAATACGACGTGCCGGGGAAACACTTTGCCACTCACTGAAACTAATTGTTGCCTTGATGAGCGCCGAACCGAAGCTGCTCTGTTCTTGATGTGGGTTTTCTGATTGTCGTGAGCAGCTTTGCAAGCCAACTCGAGCACTCCGACGGCCGAAACTCTATAATCGCTGTTAGGTATACTGGTGCTCCGGCACCAATCCGTTCGGCCTAGTTACCCTTGCGGAGCAATCAGTGAATGCGACCAACAGAGAACTGGAGACCTGCACGGTTCGAGTGAGACTTTGCCTTTCCCTTAACTTGTCCTTCTTTTGTTACGTCCACGATGCCGATGCCGTTCAACCACACGGGTTTACGGTTTGAAAGAAAATAAGATAAAATATCTTGGGGTCCGCGTGTTTTATACTCTAGCGGTACACACTCACAGGATAAAGACAAATCGGCGGACTCAGCCAGAGGGGCGAGTCCAACGAGACGAACGAATGAGCGTTAAAAGGGAGCGATGGCAAAAAAAATACATTCATTACGATTTGTTCGCTCGTTGGATTCACATGCAGGCTAAAAAGGGTCCTTTTCAGGATCACAAAATTATCTTCAATCTAAAGAGTTTATTGTTTTGTTATCACACGATATCCCCATCTTGTTCGGCTAAACCTTCCTGTTTAGCGATTTGTTGCCACTCGCCACAGCTTTCACAGTTGGAAAATTTCTTCCCATCCAGCTTTGTGACATGTTGTACAGTAAATTATATTTAATGCGACGTGCCGAAGCACCACTCAGTGTCGCATTGGAGGCGAATTTAACCTGTAATTGAACATTTGCGATGACAGTGGTACAGTGTCGACTTTCAATGTGGGGTCATAATTTGGACCCCGAACTCTATGTTTACAAAAATGTCCAGTCGCATTACATGTCCGTCCAATTAGCTAAATGTCGAACTAATTGTAAATTACTGTACTTTCAATCTGGAAACAATTTAAGAATTGGTGAAAATTTAATAATCAGGAAAGTCCCCAACTATCAATAAGCTCAGAACAACTGCCAAATTCACATACTCATCAGATCCAGGCAAACAAATTATGAAAAAATCAATTTGTGTTTTATTATTATTTTGGATAATGTTTTAGAAAGCATTGAACTGTATTTCCTAAACTCTTTTTGGAAGGTTTAATGGCCCTGAAAAGCGCCTTGTTTTATGGAATGGTTCCTATTTAGAAAACTTAGTACTCGTGGTTTTGGAAAAAACCATTTCGAACGCCCTCGATGCCGCCTTGTTCTGGATTTGCCACCAAAGCAGTTTGTATAAAGAACAAACTTTTTTCTTCTGCTACCTGATGCCGTTTTGCGATTGCGTTTGCCACTCGCCACTCGCAACTGCCTGTTGTCTTGATGTCCACCGAACCGAATGTGTTCTGTTCCGAATGCGGGTTTTCTTATCGTCGCGAGCAGCTTTGCCAGCTAACTCGATCACTTCGGTGGCCGAAACTATATAACGCCGGCTAGGTGGACTGGCGCACTTGTACTAACGCGCTCAGCCTAGCTACCCTTGCGGGGAACTTCAAATCAATACGGTTCGAGCGGGATTTTGCCTTTCCCTTCACTTTTCCTCCTTTACCATTTCCAGACATGGCTGCTTGGGTTGGTTTGTTGATGTGTTGTGATGCGAACCGATGTGGTGTACGGTTTGAATGAGAATGATCGTTACGGAAGGAAGGAAGGTCTTGAATTATAGAGACTTTAAACTTTTGCAGTTCATTCGTCTCTAGCCTTGAGAAAGGCCCTTTGAAAACTCTACTCTATTCTACTCCAGCGCTACCACCTCCGCCCTCTTGCCTTGAGAAAGGCACTCGATCCCTCGCCGTCCAGCCCGTCCAGCAACGATGTTGTCCAGTCGGTGTCCACACAAAGAATGGATCGTTACGGCAGCGGAGCGGGGATTTTTAAGCTGACTGGCTGGCTCGAGAATTACGCATGTGTGAGACTGCGACCAATGTTTCGTTCATTTTTTTCTTTTTCCTTTCCAATCGTGCTTCATTCTATTTCGCTGCTGCTCTGGTTGCCCGTTTTGGTCGGTACGATTTGAGGAGCACAAAATGGACCAATCAAAAATGGGCACATAGGGCATTTTGACAATGCTTGATATTTCACAATTATTCAATTATTTATCTCATGAAAAATGAAATGTTATTCGTTATGATAGATGCGTAGATATATTTCCTATCAATTGATGCAAAAACCTTTGCGATCTATTGAGAAATGCTCGAGTTATAAGCGTTCCAAATCTTGCTTTTTTTCATACTTGTTCAGTGCCTAGATTTCCATTTCACCCCCTATATCTTCCGGTTAGACGTAGTCCTACGTCAAAAAAACGTTTTGACAGCAGTTAGTGCGGCACTAGGGTTGAAACTGAACAAAAACGAATTCGCTATTAGATTTACATCTGTTAGTTCCACAGAACAGCGCTTGCAAAATGTGTTTAAACTTGTTTCTTTTTGCTCCACCACACACACACGACGGATTTGAAAAGCGAATAACTGTTGCCATCGCGATGACGGTTAGCACGGGAATGGTGAATGCGTTTCACCACCAGAATATCACTCAAGTATGTTTTTTGTCCGTGATTGAATCTGATGGTTAAGAATAATCTTCAGAAGCATTCCTGCTAATTGCACTTGATTGAAAAATCACAAAAAAAGTATTTGGTCGCATTATTATATGAATAGAAAACATTCAAATAAACACTTTCGCCTTAATGTAATTTTCAATTCCAAGGCGAACTGGCAGATTATTTAGCAGTAACGATGACATATTTCCGGATTATTCTCGATTGCTCGATAACCACCAAACGAAAAGAGTTGCGCGCGTGTATGTATGTGTGTGGCGGCTGCTCCGATGCCTCAAGCGGAACTAATTTTCGATGCTGTTACTTTCTTGGTCGCATTGTCAGTGGCATCACTCTCCTTCTGATTCATTTAAAACATTTCGATTCGTTTCACTATTGGATCAAAACATGCCAACCGATGGGCTTCAGATGCGCGCATTTCTCGTGAAAGGTTTAGAATTAATTTTAAGAACTTATTCTGAACGATTTGGAGTTTTTTAATGTGTTTTTGCACATTTTTTCCAGATTGGAGATCCATACTCCAACATGGGCAATACTACCTGTTTGTTTGTTAATTTATTAGTCGTGGATGTTCTGGCTCTTCGTGCAATGATTGGATAAAGATTCGTCGAAAATAAAATAGCCTTATTTACTCGATCTTTTCTATTGATCGAAAAATTAATTTACTATCTAAGATCAATCCAAGATAGCGCACCTCAGATGGCCATTCAATTTCGCTATCCAACACATTGACTTTCATAGTAGGCCTTAGACGGTATGAGTTACGGTGTGGAAACACTATGGCTAGTTTTAGTTGCATTTACCTGGATTTTCCAATCACGGAGGTACCCAACATACGCATTAACTCCGGTTTGTAGCTTTGATAAAAGAGCATGAATAACTCGCTCATTATAACAAATTGCCGAATCATCTGCAAAAAGCGATATTTTACCTCCCCCGGCAAGGGTGGGATATCAGATGTATATAAAATGTACAGTATTGGCCCCAGGATACTGCACTGTGGGACACCAACAACAATATTGTACGACTCTGAGAGCGCACCAGCAACACAGACCTTCGAAGTTCTTCCTTGAAGATAATTTGCGATTATTTTTATTATGTGAATAGGAAAGTTAAATCGGCTAAGTTTGTATATCAGGCCATTATGCCAGACATTATCAAATGCCTTTTGTACGCCCATCAAAGCCATAACTGTGGTTTTCGATAATTCTCTGGACGGCTTAATCAATTTGGTGACTCTCTGGAGTTGATGAACTGTGGAGTGACCACGTCTGAAACCAAATGGCTCATCCAGGAGGATGTTATTCTCTTCAGTGTATTAGGGGAGCCTGGCGTATATAATTCTTTCAGTTTGCTTGTTGACGAGAGTAGGCTGAATGGACGGTAACTAGCAGGCACTACCTTAGACAATTTCCAGGCCGACGGAAAGTAAATTCTAAGCATCGATTGAAAACATTCGCCAATAGAATGTGTGATTTAGGCCCCAGGTTCTTTACGACTATATTGAAATGACCATCGAAACCAGGAGCCTTCATATTGCGAGTAGCTTCGATGGCCTGAGAAATTTCATTCACAGTTACTTTTTGGTCCTCTGGAAATTGATTTGGAACAAAGTAGAGTTGTGACACACACTGCGCAACCGTTACTTCCATCGGACTGAGAATGTTCAGACCATATTCATGTGCTGTCTTGAATTGCTGAGATACGGCATTTGCTTTTTTTCAGATGTTAGACATAAGTTATTTTGAATTCTAAGGGGTGGCACAGGTTTCGGTTTGTTCAACAACACTTCAGTAAGACGCCAGAAGGGCTTAGAATAATTTGGTAAATTGTTGAGATTCCTATTAAATTGCTCGTTTTTATATTCTTCTACTCTAGTAGCAATTATTCTATTCAATCTTTTGAACTCAATCTTACTGGTTAGATCCCTAGTTCTTTGGAAATGACGTCTGATACAATTTCTCGCGAAATAACACGTTTCGTTTCTGTATCCGAAGTAATAAACTTACTCGTTACGATCGTATTTGGGATGCTTCGATTTTCCGCTTCACTGATGTGATGAGAAAATACTTGTAGTACCCTGTCGATGTCTTCTGATGTTTCTAGACAAGGATTTTCGTCGATTCGTTCCTCTACAAGCCGTTGTAGCAGAGGCCAGTTCGCCCTATGGTATTTGCGTCTGAGATGATGTTGTCGTCCATTTCTGTTATTACGCAAGGCTTAGAATAGCCGTCGGTGATGTTGGTAAGCGATATATCCAGCGTTGAACCAGTCCCAGTAGTAAAAAGTCGGAGTACCAGGATGAAGGATCACATAGTGTCCTGTTTGGAGGTTCTCAGCGTTTAATGCACCGTTTTTGTTATGTCCAATATTGCCCCATGTTGAATGGCGAGTGTTCATATCGCCGGAGATGATGAACTTTCCACTTCGTCGAGTGAGTCTCTGGATGTCATAAAACGTGTTGTACTTCCATCAGAGTTTTTACATTGACCCGGGCAGTAGATGACAATCATAGTAATGGGTCCATCTGGAGTTGACAGTTCAATGCCGACGGCTTCGATGACAGAGCTTGAGCTTCAGCTTGGGTAGACTGTACAATTCGTAGTTGCTCTCCGTGATTGACCTGAACCAACCAAATTGCACAAAGAACACACAGAATGACGCTTGAGACTAGCAAATCATTCTCGTTGTGCAATTTTCGGTGATTCGAGCTTTAAATGGTCAATAACGACGCCGGCCACGTCCTTACAGTCACCAGGAGAAGGGAAGGAATGTTAGTATGATATTCGCCGCCCGAATCGGATCAGCGATATAATCCATTATTCAATGCGCGTAGTCTTCATTTAACCCCAATCGCGGCGACGAATGGTTATCTTTGGGAAACCTGAGAAGGTAACCGAGAGAACTCATCTAGAAACAATCGTTCTCCATTATAATATAAATTAACACACTAGAGATATTAAAGCAGTAATTCACCTCTAATTGGAAATACCGAGGCAACACTCAGTGTCGCATTAGAGGCGACTGTGACTTGTAATTAGACATATCAATAAACACAACACAATACGAAAAACAAGTTAAAACATAAAAAGTCATTGAAAATCAAACAAATAACCATTAGAAAAGTGTGCAAAATACATAATTTAGATTGAAAACACTTCTAAAAATTGATCGTGTTGCAGAAAATTACACAAAGGATGTTTAAAAAATAACTACATTTTTTTAAACATCCTTTGTGTAATTTTCTGCAACACAATCAATTGTCCAATGCGAAATGTCCAATTATTCGTGACACATTACAGGTCTGTCCAATTAGCTAGTTGTCCAATTAGAGGCGAATCACTGTTATATATTCGTACTAATTCCACACTGGTTCCATTTTGGTTAGATTTGATGAACGCGAGTCGCGAGAAGTATACAGCTACACAGAATTGCACAGGTGCGGTTGCCAGTGACCCTTCGCCCCACCCGAAATCGGGCACTACAAGCGAACAAAATAGCCCGCCTCTCCTCGCCAGCCATCTTACAATCAAACCATCGTATGTGTTTCGACTCAATATAACTGCACTCAAGGTTACGTTGACAGTGGATTCGAACTCAAACGAAAATTTGACCGCACAACCGGCGAAAGGAAACAAACCACTCTTAAGGTGAAAGTGGAAGCTAGCCATTGTAGTAGTATAGGTAAACCCACGAGTAAAAATGGGGTAATAGTGTTTGTGAGAGAAGAGCAAAGCACACGTAAATAGATCAATTTACTTATCAGACTGTGTGGCGCTTCATTGACACGAGTCTTTGAATACATTTGAAAAAAAATAACAATTCAATACAAAAGTTAAATGTTTGAACGATATGTTCCGATGAACAATTGCAAATATAAATATATAAAGAAGGTGCATTTGCATACGAAGCAAAATTCTGATTATACGCGAGCGTAACATGAGCAAATTTATAACACATGCGAATTGGGGGTCTTTTGGTATTAATTTGGTTCTTCCGCATAGTAACTCGATGTTGATAATTCCTTAATATTTTCCTTCGTTGATCGTATTGTTTTCACATATTCACGTTGGAGAGCCTTAATTTTGATTGAATGTAATACTTTTCCGTTTACTGTTTTTGAGAGCATAGGCAGCCGTGGCAGTGTTCCGAGCTCTGCGATACAATTTTCTTACCCAATGTTAAAGTTGCTAAAACATACATTATAGACCCATTAAACGTAAAAATAATAATTGTATTGATATCAACACAATTTCATTCTATTGATTTTCATGACATGAAACGCTATGACTCACAAATAACATTTTATTGAGTGGTTTTTATAGCTGTTTCGATTATGTTGTCTGGCATCAGTGTCGAAAAAATAACGATGCTTTCACCAATATAAATGAAACCATTGCCGAAAATTGAGAAATGAAAATTTAACTTTCAGAGCACTAGCTCGAGTTTCCGACGTTTTTCACTATACAGTGCGACAGCAGATGAAAATTCAACATCTTGTAAGTAATCGATTAGAATTTGGTTGATATTATTTGATGAGAAGTGTGCGAAAACGATAATTTTCTTCACACTGTTTCGCAAAATTATTGATTTTCGGGCGAGAGGTGAGAGAGGGAGATGAATGAAATGAGCGCCATTGTGGCAGCCATTTGTGGCTAGCTTCCACCTTCACCTTAACGCCCGAAGAAAGCGAAGGAAAGCAATGCATTCACACCAGTACCATTCCATGCAGCTGAAATTCCACGACCGCACACTACTCGTACGACCACACTCCATTTTATGTGAGAGATAGAGAGACAGAGCAATACAATCTCTGAGAAAAAGAGAAAAATAGAGTTATAGGCAGGGGTAGCAAATGTACCGCACCACGACTGTATTCTGACGACTGTCACCATCATTGGCCCGTAACAGTCGTTAGATCAATCTATTAACGACAATCACACAGTGAAAATGTCGTGCGACATTTATATTTACTGTCGTGTGCTGTACACGGCTGCATTTCCATATGTGAGTATTTTGTTCATTCGTCTGCGACAGGCCTGGTTGCTAACTAGTCATGTTGTTTGTAGATTCGGAATGCAATCGTAAATGCATTGCTACTGTCGTGAATGATTTTTTTCCCTCGTGCTGATGATGTCGGGTGTCTTTGTATATATTATGCAACGTCGTTCGCTTACAAAAGTGTGTTCTTTATTCACCAGTATTTTATTCATTTTCTCATTCGCAAACTATAGGTTGTAGGCTTTGAAACGGAAGATAATTTTCAGTTTCTGGTGAATTCTGCAGCATATTCCGAATTGTGAGTAGTGAGCAGTGTGAGCAACAGGGGAGAATCTGTTGAAAGAAATGCGAGAGGAAGTGTTGTGGGTGGAATTAGCGTAGATGAAAGTTTCGCGGGTGCAAATGCATGGCCAGATGAGAGTGAAGCTGGGGGTAGTGGAGCGGGTAGGAGCAACGATGGAGTGGATCGTTCGGATGGAATTTCTAACCCGAACGGAAATCGAAATCGAAGCCCCCGTGGCAAGCGCCACGCAAGCCACTAGGTCATGAGGACCATACATAATAAAAAATATGTCCTTTTTTTAATTCTTTATTGAAGAGACTTTCAGCCTCCTGGGCTGGTTCGCCTCTAAAAAAAATTGTACTGAGCCTGTTTGAAATCCATCGGTTTTCGAACGTTTAAAGTTGGCTTCCTACTTGGAGAATAAACCTAAACATTCCCATCACTGAGTATTTCCCGATGTCATCAATATACATATTAACAAAGAAACTCTCGCCTAGAATCATTAAGGAATCCGTGCTTGTTTCTCCTATGAATTGCTGCTCATTTGTGTACCTATCTTGATTCGGCCATCCCAACAGTACATCATTCTCGATACAGCCGATCTAAAATTGAATCGGCTGTCTCTGTATATACGTAACTTGTGCTCACAACCACATCCCAGAGCGTACTGGTGAAAAAGCACAAACGCATAAAATAAAGGCTTGTCTTACGATCGCGATTTCTTGGTCATGACATTTTTCTTGCGACAGTCAAATTTGACAGTAACTCGGGTAAACCGATGATATTCATCGCATCGTGAGCAACTGTTACAGCGACAGAATTAATGGAGTAGCAGACACGAAAAAATGGAAAATTAACAGTACGTTTGGCTCACTACGATCGGGCCCGACAAATCAGACAAATTCGACGAAGCACCGACTGCTATAGCACAGGTTTATTTTATTCATTCGTGCTCTGTCGCTTGTATGCGAATGTAGCGCGCACACAGTGAGTCTCGATTTTATTTCATACCGACTGTAATGAAAATGCAGTACTTTTGGGACGCCTGGTTATAGGTCTTATCCTTGTTGTTCTCTGCGCGTCATTAGCTTGGAGCGGGTTTCGCTCTCCGATACAGGCCGATATCTGCTCAGGAGACTGTTTCGCACAACACAAGCACCAAGCACAAATTGGGACACGCAATTGGCAGAAATAAAAGCATTTAATCAGCACACCGAAACTTTAAACTTAGATTTGCTTGTTTCTCTAACGCAAAATGAAAGTAAATTCTATCTAACGCACAGAGCTCAATAAAATATTCACAATCTATCTAAGCTATCTTCACTAAATTTTTTTGCCGAACGTTTCGGACTGTTTTCGAAGCAGTATTTTTCACCACACTACAGACGCTTGAAAAAAAACAAAATAAAAAAAGTCGGAGCGGTCGAAAAGTATTTCTACATTCGGCGACTGCTCTCGCGAGACTCAATGCCGACGGCTTCGATGACAGATAGACAAAAGTCAGGCAATGTTCTGAACTCGAGTCCTTTTCGTACGGTAACAGCTACACCACCTTTTGCTGCTCCATATCGGTCCAGTCTGTAGACGGCATGATTTGGAAGACTAAAATTTACAGTCAGTTTGAGATGGGTTTCAGTGAGAAACGCGACGTCAATTCGGTTTGCTTCTAGAAAACCGATTATCTCCAACTTGTTGGTAGCCAGCGGGCATTCCAGTTAAGGATTCGGATGAATGATCAGGGATCTTGTTGATTTGTTTCGGAAGGCCACTGTCTTGTGCCGACTGCGGGTTGATGTAAATTGAATCCAAGAGGGGGGGGGGGGCGGCTGGTGGAGAGATACTCATCTGTCGCTGACCAGGTAGTGGCAAGGGCGCTAGATTTGGGACTGGCCGTGGTGGTTGAAGCTCAGATAAGTTATCAGGATCGATGTTTACTGCTTGCTTTTTCTTACGCTGGATTGGTTGGTTCCGTTTAGCAGCTTCCATACGGATACGACGGTACTCCTCTCGTTTAGTGCACATATTGTCTGACGACATGCTGCGCCACCACAGTTGACCCATTTGTAGTAGCCTTTTCCCTTCAGGTGCTCGGTGAGATGCGGTTGTGAACAGATGTTGCATTTTGGCTTCATGTTGCAATTTCGAGTGCCATGTCCGAAGTTCAGACAGCGCATACACTGTGTCACGCTTCCAATTGGACCTTTATATTAGAGACGAATGTACTGAAAAGTTTAAAGCCTCTTTAATTCAACATCATCAGCATCCTTTATACGCTTCCCATCTGACGATGCAATCGCTGATCGTATGAATAGCTTACAATGCGCGTAATGTAACACTCCCTTTAGCAAAATGCACCAAATATAGATAATCCCGATATCGTATATCCTCGATGTTCATGGATGGTAGTCCTCTGATTACAACTTTCAACGGTTTTTCTGCTGCAACATCGTGCGTGAAAGAAGGCACACTCGCCTTACTGCCGTGATCTCGTAAAGTGACGCAAGCGCCAAAATTGAAATATTACTTTTTATGTTATAAATCGATAAAGAATACCAAATCCTTTCAAACGACTGCGAAGTTTTACAGAAATATGAACAAATGGCCCCGTAAAATCTTGAAAACGGAATGGCGTAAGCGCCATTTCCACTGTGATGTGGTCCAAACGCCATTTCCCTTATGATGTGACGTAATTTAAATGTGATGTGATGTGATTTTTTATCCGTTCTGATGGCATAGAATGAACGAGCAGAACAGCAAATTTCACAAAACATCTACCGTAATGGACATTTAGCACAATGAGAGTAACATAACATTTATAAGCGCAATTTTATTTTAGACTACAAATCATGTACTTAGAAGCTTACAGTTTGAAAGTCTCGTCAACTATTTAAATTAATAAAATCAAACTCATCTTAAAAGAAAGTGTAAAGTGTATCGCTGTTCTCACATATTGCACATAACTCATCTTAAAAGAAAGTGTAAAGTGTATCGCTGTTCTTACATATTGCACATAACGATTGTGACTGAATAGTGAAAACTAATCAATTTAATTGTTGATTAAAAGGATTTCCCAATAGTGTCTTTTATCTTCAGGAATCAAAGGACAAAGCATCTTGACGATGTTCATTTACCTCACCTGCTCAATTTCTCTTTCGGATGAATTGAAGCTTAGGGTAAATTTCGGGTTTGGTGAACAGCTGCACTCTTCTAAATTCTCCATCAAAACGCATGTTATAACAAAACTCAAAACATCCTCGCAAAAACTGTATTTGTTTTACATCGGATAATTTTCGACGGCATTATTTTATTTAACACGGATGTTGCAATTGCATTTGGGATTGGAAAAAAACGGTGTTGTTCTTAATTGTTACAATCGGGTTCTCAACTATGTTAGCCTGCTCGACGCATGCTACAAAGTCGGAAAATGGGTAGAACTCTGCTACCCCCTGATACTACCTCATGCTTCACTCAACGGTGGCATATTGTAGAAAATATTTGGAAACAAATTCTCGCCTACTTTGATGGATGAACGCCAATCGATTTGTGGAAACAGCGAATAAAATTCACTATTTCCACAACAAACTGGCGTTGATAACATAGCTTAAATAAAACTGAATCTTCTCAAAAATCAAGCTGATGACAATAATTTTCCATCAAGTGTATACATTTTGTACAGATCAGATTTTCGTAATGCACGCATATGCTGATTATACATACAATTTTAAGAAAAGCTTTGTACTGAAAATTCTCCCCTTTGGCGCTTGCGTTACTTTGCGAGATTACAGCAGCTTATGGCGGGTTTACACTAGGGAGATCTATAGCTATAGATGGATTTATTCACCTGAAAATAGGTGTAAACGGGTGAGAACAAATATGATACACTCATTCGAGGTATATATAACTTGAATAAATTCAGCATATGTAAACGCTTGTGAATTTCTCACTGGTGAGAAATTACTAAAGTTGGATGCAGTTCTACTTCAGGTGAATAAATTCACCGAAAATATGAATATATTCATTATAGAAGTTCACGCTAGTGTAAACGGCTGATGCGATTTCTATAAATATCATCATATTTCTTCACATGAATATATCACTAATCTAAACCCACCCTTAGTCAGGTACATTTTCGCTTTATTATAGTGCTTGCGAGATGAAATGATTACTTTTATGCCCATTCTTGTAATGTGATACACTGCTATACGTTGATCGTTGATCGTTCGTTTAAGCTTATCCAGTGGGATTGAATCCACTACTAGCGGTGGAAGCTTTTGCTTCAGAGGTTTGATTCGTCGATGCTTCTTCGCCGTGATTAACTTTGTTGGTTGCCGAAGTTGCCGTTGTATGAATTGATGCTAAGTCCTTCTCTGCATCAGCCAGTTTCGCAAATCGAATGCTGTTGTGATGTGATTGATCGCCGCTGCCGTTTTTTGAAACCGGATGGACAGGTTCATTGCTGTTCCGTTTGTCACTCTTCTCTTCAGGGCTATTCATCGAATCGTTGGGGGTAATACTCTTTTTCTTCCTATTTCCACCTATATTCTCACTCGCGCGCTTCACTTCAATAAACGAAACAAATAAACTTATGTGTTTTGTTTTTGAACGTGTACTACTAACACTGAATGTAACACAAGCCTTGAAAAATGCTGTAATAAGATATGTTTCACCACTGCAGGAGTTTTTATCCAATACGTCTGATCAGGATGACTATCGCCGGAAGAATGTGACTGAGTGGATTTTAGAGCGGCGCTCGCTTATATACCGATTGAGGATTTCAATAGCCTGTTTTGAAAGCAATTTTAATGCTATTGAAACAAGATTTGGATTGAAAAGTAACAAGTACATAATAGGTAGACATTTTATCCTTCGAATGAAGGATTTATCATACCATTTCGTTCAGTTGTTTAGGAGCTATCAACGCTCAAAATCTCGGTCTCCGACGTAACGCTTTCGTTTTCAAAACTTTGATTTTGCACCCCGTTATAGAAATGAAAGACGTAGTCCTACGTCAAAAATTATCTAACATAAAACTTACCACCATTATCAACCGAAACTATTTCGTTTGTTTTATCCGGATAGTTTTCCGACAGTTGTTTGTTCCGTACCGTACCGCTAAATTCATAAGTCTCTTTCTTCAAATCGAACTTGAATCTTTGCGGTTGCTTGCTCATATTAGACTCCTCAACACTCTCATGTACTACCTCCCCTTCCTCATTTGGACACTCGTTGAATTTCGGCATTTGAGCTTCCTCCGCTATATCAAGTCTAGGATTCTGATGTATTTCCTGCTGATGCAGTGGAAGCACACCTTCTGAGTTCGTAATAATTGATAGCCGACTATTGCTGGAAACCTGTGACAATTGGGAATCATTCTGAGCAGTCTCAGGACTATCATGTGCACGATGAAGTATGTCGTCATCAGGACTTACAGTTTTTAGATCTTGTTCATCCACTCCGACAGACCTTTCAGCAATTTCAATGGCTTTGGTCCCATGAACATTAGGTTCTTGAATGCTGTCCTGATGATGTTCGCTCTGGACTGATTCTTGTGAGGTTAAGCCACTTATAGCGGAAGTGTGCGAATCGTTACTTTCTTGCTTTGTTTGACTCGGTGAACGCGTTTCCAATGGTTCAAAGGCAGGAGACTCAAAATCATCTACATTCTCTTTAGATTCATTTAGTTCCTCATTAATACTTTGCTCGTGTGTAGCCAATATATCCGACGAAGCACTAGAAGATTTTTTATCTGAATCGGGACTGACCGCCTCAAGATCTTCGGGCATAAAGTCAGTCTGTATGTCAAATCCGCTTCCATTAATTACTGGCTTCGGTTTCTCAATTCCGAGATAATTGTAAACAATTTCTTCCACCTTGGGATGAAAAACTGCAGATATTTTTGGATTCACTACTTGGTCAACGATACGTTCTACGCCAGTTTCTAAAAATCCAGAACTTAAACCGCAAAAAATAGTGAAAATTGTATTTGTATATTTAATAATTGTTGTCAGATTTTGTACTTACTCAATAATATTTTTCCTGAGTTTCTCTCGTAGTTGATTTTTGTGGCGGATGTTTTCTGTCCATTTTTGTTGAGACAAAAACTTGCTAACCGAACTTTCCACTCTCTGTCGTAAATTTTGATAAGCCGGTTTGGTGTCAACGTCCGCAAGGCATTCCTTTCTGAACTGATCGAAAAGTCCTTGAGATTTCACCTCATGCACAATTGCATCAATAAAACTGGGATCATCTGCCAAATTTTCCATCATTTTTGATGTGCAATATTGTAGAATTATTTAATAAGCTCAGTTTATTCTTTAGCATTTATTTTAATGGAAAGAACGTGAAAAATAAGTTGATGCGACGTAAATAAACATTGATACACATATGTGTCAATTCCAACCGAGACAGGTACAGCAGGGATGCCAGGTTTGAAGACATGTTTTCATTTTGAAGACATTTGACTTACTTTGAAGACATTTGATTTTGTGAAGACATTATGAAATATGTGAAGACATTTCAGTATGATATCGTATGTGAATTTTTGAGAGATATTATTTCCATAAAATTCTAACTATTGGCCGAAAAGATCGTCAAAAGAAATGGGGCTTTTGTCTCAGTGTCATTCGTTCGCTTTTTATCGCATGTCACTTGTTTACTTTTGTTCTTCTTAATCAACGGAGACTTTTATCTCGGGGTTTTTAGTTCAACTAACAATAATCGCACCTCGGATAAATCTCATTTGTTATGATATCGCCACTGCGCAAAGCTAGCCTCGGGATCATTCACTCGCTTTTTTCAAACTTTTCCAAGCAGGAAATCCACAAGTATAAAGAATTAATTCAACAAGAAAGTGACTTTTACTTCAAATATGAATCTGGAGAACTTCAAGTGCTCTGATATTGTCCCTAGAAGACATTAGCTCATTCCCACTCTACTTTGTTGTGCCCAAGACGGGTCTATGGTACTAAGTGAGGCCGTTTCGTCACTAAGTTGGTTAGGGGAGCGGTATATGAAAACAGTACGGAAGAAAGCAGAAGGGGAATTATTTCCTTGAAGCGTGAAAGAGACAGACTGATCAGGAGCGATATTCGGCACTAGCGTATTGTATTTTGTTTACAAACAAAACACAGTAGACTTCCAAGATGGCTGAAGAGTGGTTTTAGCAAGTTGGCCCACCTTAGGATATACTTCTACGCGCCTTGGTTGTGCCTATTCGGTCCCAGAAAATGGTGTCGACAACGGTGCCGATATCGTGCCACTTTGCAATAATTTTGTCGATCTATCCTTTGTATTTGACATCTAATTACGTGCCAACACTGTGCCAATCTGGCACGACGTCGACCTATTACAACACTGCTCGACCGGTACCGTTACATTGTATACAAAGGTGAAACATAAGAAAACAAAGTAAATAAACATTGAACCATTTTATTTTTAATTCAATTTGTACATATTTATACTGATACTATCACTATGCAATATGACTATACTATGATATACATAACTATACTACAGAATCAACGACTATACAATAAAATGTTATAGCATTAGTAAATTTCCTCTCAGCTCATGTTTGTATTGGTTCGAGAATTTACAGTATACTGATAAAACATTTCGAGCCATCATAATTCTATTCCAAGTGATTCCATCCAGTCCAATACTCGTGTAATGCTTTTCTGATTTAGACGAGGTAAATTCACACTGAAATATAAATGTATTCACAAATTGGTTCTAAAAAAATTTTTAAATAAATATTACATGTAATGCATTCGCTGAATTGGTGACACCGGCAACTGACGAAGCAGTTCAAATGTGAAAGTTAGGAAGTGGCAGAAACAATGCGGTATATTCTGAAATAAAATACACGTTAGTCCATCCTTTCATTGAATATATTTGATTGCTGTTACCATTGTTTTATGATTGTTGCCGATTCAACCTATTTTTTGTTTTCACATATGAAGAATATGTGTAACTGTTGCTTAGAGACAATCTGTTCTAGAAAAAAACATGCTGTCAATGCAATCATTAGCATATTCTTAAATATACATACCTGATTAAAGACGCGCAACTCAAAGCCACCTTATTTGAATTATATAGTTTCCTTTAATTCTTTATCCTGAATGTATCCATAGTTCCGTACAAGACGCTCGAGGTGTAAAGCAGCACATTTTCACAGCGACATAGCCGGAATAGCAGTATCGTTACGGCAATCATTGGCAGCATTACATGAAAAATATCAAGTCTCCTTATTCCTTTTATTTCGTAGACACCAAATCACGAGTGGATAACCAAATGTTGTTTAGAATTCAGCTAAAATTCAAAAAGGCGTTAAAGACAGAATACTCTTGTTTATTGTGAAAATTACTTGCTTTTAATAATTTCCCGTCCGCTCCGCTCTCATTTGTTTATTCAAATGACAGTCCAGCGTGAAAGAGAAAAAGCAAACGCCAGTGATGCCGTTTCACTCAGTTAGAGTTATCTTCCAGTAATTATGGCTGAAACTTTAGGTAGTGCTATCTGTGGGAGACAAGGCGGGGTTGGATTCCATCACTTTTGTAGCACTTTTCGTCGCTCGGTCGACGTGGTGTCGATAACTACTCGAAAATAATTTAGAGCGGGTTTACATTAGAAAATTTGAATGATTGTGTGAAGTACGCAGTTGTGAAATATATTCTTTGTTCACATTTATTGAATTAAACTTCAAAACTTCAAGGCAAGTTTAGTGAAATGCGCTATATAACAATGCCCATTAAAATAAACATTGAATAAGCCATCAAACTTTCTTCAAAAGTAAGCTATGAATTTTAGTTTCCTTCGACATGAAGGCATTTGAAGACATATTTTCGTACCATGTGAAGACATTCGAAGACATTTTCTCGTACCATGTGAAGACTTTTGAAAAAATCACCTGGCATACTATAAAAAAAAACAGGAAGTGGGTTATCTCTATGGTATAACCGCAAGGGTGACGTAGGACTATCGTTGATTTAGAGATCATTTGTATGAAGTTGAATCTGAATTCATTCTGAATGAATGAATATTCGAAAACTTCGAAAACGAGAGCGTTACGTTGGAGGCACAAGGTTTTATGCATCCAATATTGGATACAGAAATATCCTACTGATGGGGAAGAATAATCTTCAGAAGCTATCGTGTTGATTGCGATTGATTGAAAAATCACAAAACCTAATGTATTTGGTCACAGTGTTACATGGATAGAAAACATTAAAATAAACTCTTTCATATGAATGTAATTTTAAATTCCCAGAGGAACTGGCAGATTATTTTCAGTAACGATTAGATATTTCCACATTTTCCTCGATACTGGAAGCCCACCAGTGGTTAATGCTAACTCGATAACCATCTGTTAATAGCACTTGATTGAAACATATTTGGTCACAGTGTTACATGGATAGAAAACTTTCAAATAAACTCTTTCACATGAATGTATTTTTAAATTCCTAGAGGAACTGGCAGATTATTTTCCGGATCTTTCTCGATCCAAACGGAAAGAATTCCGTGCGTGTATGTGTGTTCGTGTAGCGGCTGCTTCGAGATCTTCCCGGGGAACCGTTTGTAGCATCACTCTCCTCCTGATGGATTCCCTTCTGGCCTAAGGTGCACAAACAGGCTCTTGGTGACACCGTTCATCCGCGCTTTCATGATAAATGAAGAGCTTCACCACAACAGCGACAACATGCTCCAATAGCTGTTCAATTAGAACTGAGTGGATTTCCGATCGGCGCTCGCTTATATACCGATTGGTGATTTCAATAGCCTATTTTGAAAGCAATTTTAAGACTATTGAAACAAGTTTTTGGATCAGAAAGTAACAAGTATAGAACGCGTAGACATTTTATCTTTCGAATGAAGTGTTTATCATACCATTTCGTTCAGTTGTTTAGGAGCTATTAACACTCAAAATCTCGGTCTCCGGCGTAACGCTTTCGTTTTCGAAACTTTGATTTTACACCCCGGTATAGAAATGAAAGACGTAGTCCTACGTCAATATCCCCGAAACTGTGACTGTAAAAAATAACCTTAAGCCACCGATTAGTTTTTAGTTTACATTTTACAATTCTTCCACAAGTGCAATTCTTTCACAAATGTGTATATGTGCACTGCATTTAGCAAATAACTATACGGAAGTCAAATATTTGTATTTTGCTTTTGCGCGTTTGAATCTAACGACGAATCGTTAATATATGAAGCCGTTCAATCCGGTGACAGTAAGGACTAAAATCAAATAAGAATAGTGCGGTAATGATCTTATGCATTATATTCAATAAGTTAGTTTACCAAGAACACAGAGACAAAGAATATTAGAAATATGAAAACTTGAAATTACAGAACCTTTATCATCTACTAGCTATCTAGAATGTCGTTATACAGTAATTTACATTTAATGCGACATTTAGCTAATTGGACAGACCTGTAATGTGACACGTTTAATTGGACATTACATATACGTAATATGCCACATTGTGTACGCATATAAATCCGTTTATAACGATATACGATGCTATTTACACTGATATGCGATTTGGCACAACAATGCTATAAACAACGAATAGACTCAGCAAACATTAAATCGTATAACTTTGCACATGATAAGTCACATATAATTTCGTATCAAATCACAATCGCATAAAATATCAATCAAAATATCGATCATATATATCTAAAATCGCATAAAATGCAAAAACACGATTTTCCATGTCATCGATGGATTGAGTGGTAACGTTGTCGTATCAAATCGCATATCAGTCCAAAAAGCATCGCATATCGTTATATACGGCTTTATATGCGTACAAAATATGGCATATACGTATATCGCCTCCACTTTTATGTGTATATGCTAGTTATCTGCATCATATATCATACAAATGTGTCTTGGTTGTATGTATATCGCCTCCAATTATAGCTATTCATACGACTTAATGTTTGCTGGGGAATGTCCCAGCAAACATTAAATCGTATAATTTTGCACGTGCCAAGTCTTACAAGAAATCCGAATAAATCATAATCGCATATAATATCAATCAAAGTATGTATCGTGTATATTTGAAATCACATAAAATGTAAAAACTCGATTTTATATACCATTATCAAATTAAGTCGCAATTCGGTATAATAAACTTCAATTTTATAATGTACATTGTCGTAAAATATATTTAATCCGCATCATATGCGTATATTACGCTGATGCAGTTTGTGTATCGTATAAGTGTATAATTTGAATCGATTCAATACTGTAGTAAATCGTGTTGCATGCTGAAGAAAATCATGAAACAGTAAATCATATTAGATTCTAATAAAGAACATATTACATCATACTGAAATGTCAATGAAATGCTGATGCACTCGAAAATGATGAAACGCACCCGAAATTTCTAATGTTCGATGACAGTAACAACGGTAAACATCCCTTCTAATGAAACATGCAGCAGAAATAAGTGAACTACGCCATTGAACGCCAATCTTAAAGTAGGTTTAGAGTTCCCGTGAACATGAACGCGGACAAACACTTTTTTGTTAATAATTCATCAGTCCATATATAACACGCGAGGAAAACATCTTGAAACGATAGGAATGAACATTTTCTAGTTGAAAAACATGTTGAAACACAATTCATATTGATAAAAGTGGATTAATTCAATATTTCACAACGATTCGAAATTTCCACCGTGGGCTCAAGATGTTGGTGAACTCACCATAGTTCACCGACTTCGGTGAACATGAACGTGAAAACAGTGGTGAATATAGACGACAAAATATTTCCCCGTTCATGTTCACGTTCGAATGTCCCAAGGCATTCTGAAAATTATTCCACCGTGAACTGTAAAAGGGTATGTTTAGCAATTCAATAGTTTTCGATGAAAATTTAGATATGGATGCAATTTCATTCAATCGGATCTCTGCGCGGGTTGAAAAACTTCGTTGCTTCGAGTTGACTCGTGAACAACTGTATATTTTATCCGAATTACTTTATTGAAGATCGATGTTTATTTACTTCACGTTTACTGCCGAATTTTTAATATGAACGTGAACGTGAACAAAATCATTCTATTCACCATGATTTTTTGAGTTGTTTGTTCGCAATGTAGTTCACCGTGAAATGATCGTACTATTCCACCACCTGTTCAAGTTCACGTTCACGGGAACTCTAAACCAGGCTTTAGAGATATACCACATCGAATTTTCCAGCAAACATTAAATTGTATAATTTTGCACGTGCCAAGTCTTACGAGAAATCCGAATGAATCATAATCGCATATAATATCAATCAAAGTATGTATCGTGTATATTTGAAATCGCATAAAATGTAAAAACTCGATTTTATATACCATTATCAAATTAAGTCGCAATTCGGTATAATAAACATCATTTTTATGATGTACATTGTCGTAAAATATAGTTAATCCGCATCATATGAGTATATTACGCTGATGCAGTTTGTGTGTCGTATAAGCGTATTATTTAAATCGATTCAGTACTGTAGTAGATCGTGTTGCATGCTGAAGTAAATCATGAAACAGTAAATCATATTAGATCCTAATAAAGAACATATTACATCATATTGAAATGTCAATGAAATGCTGATGCACTCGAAAGTTTTAACCGTTGTTGAATTAAATTTCAGATAGCCGCGCAAGATAGCTGGTGAATGATAAGACCAGAGTTCGAACCCACATCGGAGCAGTTTTCACCAAACATAAATCTGTGCCATTTTAAACATTCATATTCCACTCCCAACACAAGTCAATCAAACAATTTTTATTTCTATTAACATAAATACTCATATATAAAAATGGCGATTTGTGAGGCTATAATAAACATTTCACGAAAATATTTTGCGCCATTTGTTTTTTTCTATGTCTATAATAAATCATATATGAGTATGGCAAAAATCGTATCTGGTGCTTTGACAATTCATGAATATATTCATATTAGATCGCAATTCAATTTCAACATAATCGCTATTATAGCCGGTCAAAGTTGCATATTCATACAAATAAATTCGGTAAGCATTTGCCATGTATGTATATGGCCTCCACTTTTGCATGCATATGCCAGTTATACTTATGACAGACATACAGCTGTACTACCGCTGTACTTCGAAAATTGTATGTCTGTCACCATGTACAGCGCTAGAACCATGCAAGCAACTCGGTACAATCGCTGTATCTGTACCGACCTATTTCACCGTTGTACATGGTTACAGCTTGTCAATTTCAACTGCTCGCAGCGCCATAGACGGGTAGTGGTGGCACCATGAACAAGTTTTGTCAACACCGAATCAAAACACCGCAGTGTTAAATATTCAGTTAGAGACGAATGAACTCCCAAAGTTTAAAGTCTCTTAAATCCAACACCAATTCCAATTCCTATTCAGTTCGTAAGGAAAAAAACTATAAACTATATATACCTGTGGCCAAGAGTAGTTGAACAACGGTAATGGAGCATGCAAAGAAAAGGAAGGCTACGATGCTCGACAAATCGGGGATGCTGGTCGTCATTGAAGTGTGGAAGGACAATATTCTGTCCCTTCGGAGCACTTCCAAGAACTCCCACATCTACAAGCAAATGTGTGAGGAGCTGAAAGGCCACGGCGTTATACTTATGGCGGTCGAATTGAAAAACCGGATCAATAATCTCTCTCGGAAGTACAGGTAAGTACTTTTTGAAAAGAATATAAAATCAAGTCAAAATAATGGCATATTTGGTCCCTACGTGGGAAAATGTGCCCTTTGTCAAAATAATCACAAGTGCCCCTGATTTTCATAAATTCCTGATCCACTGAAAAAATTCATGAAATTAATGCCTGAGATAAGATATTTTTTTGTGGCATTTGTGATCTTGTGAGCTACTAAAAAGACATATTTACAAAGCATACGGACCAAATATGCTTTTATTTTGGCTCGAATTAACATGCTTTTCGGCTGTTAAAACGTTTGAGTCAGCACTCTACGGGCAATTTTTTGAGATAGTGTACTTTTACAGATTCGAAAGAAACGCCATGGGGCCCTCGGGAGGATCACCTTCTTCTACACAGCTTTCTCCATACTTATAAACAAAACATCACTCGCGATTTGATGGATGAGGTGATTGATTCCGGTAAGTTTAAAGTAATTTTGACAGTAAATTTTCGAAAGAAGGAGACTGCATGGATCGACTTTCTCTTGTGTTAAACATCATCTAGAAAGCTTTCCTTACCATTTTTAATTTATTAAATGTGAGATAAGAGCTTCCCTTTCAATTTGAGTCGTACAAATATAGTATCAAATCTCATGCAATGGGTGACTTTAGCGGTGGTCCAAATGACCTGTTTGGTATAATTATTCTGAAAAGAATCAAACTGAGACCTTGCAGAATCATGCGCGGAACGTGAATGTATGTAAATAACCACTCAGTCTTAGCATTCAAATTCATTTTCATTGAAGCAGCTTTGGATTTATGAGTAATTTGAGTTGGGTTCTGATTCAAGATAGAATAGATAGTTCATCCGGCATCTTCTGGAAAGTATTCCAGCCAAATTTTATAGTTTTTCACTCAACTTGAAAACAGTTTTTTGATCTATATCAGGCATGAACGAAGCAGCTAACAATATCTTTTATTTTGTTCCAGATCATGACTACTGCGAAGCTGAGTATTTAGATGAAGCGTACAACCCGGAGAACGACACATTCGCTCAATCTATGTTTATGTCACCTTCTGCGCCGACATCATCAGTATCATCGCCATCACCAACACTGCCATCATCAAGCCGCAGGAAAAACTGTTGGAATTGGCTATAAAGGAAAACGAAAATATGGTTACTTTTATGGAGCATTCCAAGACTACAGATCTTCAAATAATCGAGCTCATGAAAGAAAATAACGCGTTGATGAGCAAGCTGGTCGATAAAATTTGAATTGTGTACTTGGAAATTTGAACCAAATAAAACATGTTCAAAAAATCAAATGAATACAGAAATTGATAAAAAGTTTGCGGTGGTGGGTACCACCCACTGTTATTACAGTGAATATAGAGGGAGATAATGGGACAGTTTCCCTGTGATATTTACCGAAATGTACCATCAGTGCGTTTCTAATCCTGGATGCTGATGCGTTTTCGTTTCTTACTATCAATCCTCTTTGTGGTTGTTGCTTCGAATTTAAGGTTTGAAGCTGGATCATCCATTTTTTGTTAATATGGTCATTGTGGTTGTTACATAGGTTATGTAGAATGCAGCAAGTTTTGATAATTGTATTGACATTATTTAGGCCGACCTTCAAACCTTTCCCGATTCTTCTGAAACGGGCCTTCAGATGGCCGAAAGCATTTTCTACAACCCGTCGGCATGCTGATAGATGATAATTAAATAACTTTTCATGCTCCGGCTGATCTACAGAAAATAGAAACGGCTTCATCACCTGGTTTGACAGTCTGAAAGCCGAATCGCCGATCAACAGCATCGGTACTACAACCCCTTCGATTAGTTTCGAATGCGCTTTAAATGTCTCGTTCGTGCAGTGTACTTTTTTGAGTTGGAGTTCTCAAAAATAGTTGAATCATTTGAACGGCCAGGAACTCCTACGTTGATATATGTGAACCGGTAACGATGATCCACCGCAGCAAACAGAATAACCGAATGCCATCCTTTGAAGTTATAGTAGTCGATTGCCTCATTTTTTGGTACTTTGACTTCTATATGGCATCCATCAATGGCACCGTAGCATTGTGGAAAACCCAGTTTCTCGAAGCCACCGACTATTTCTGATATCTTCTCCGAGGTTGGTGGGTATGCGTCAAACACTTCGTGTTGCACAACATCTACAACCGCATTGCAGATTTCAATGACCAGTTCACCCGTAGTTGTTCTTCCTACACCGAATAAACTTCCAATAGTTCTATATTCCGCTGACGATCCGAAAGCATACAGGGCAATAGCGATGCGTTTCTCCAACCGAATAGCACACCGCCAAAGAGTATCTTCTCTTTGCAGGCGATGTAATTTTTGACGTAGGACTACGTCTTTCATTTCTATACCGGGGTGTAAAATCAAAGTTTCGAAATCGAAAGCGTTACGCCGGAGACCGAGATTTTGAGCGTTAATAGCTCCTAAACAACTGAACGAAATGGTATGATAAACACTTCATTCGATAGATAAAATGTCTACGCGTTCTATACTTGTTACTTTCTGATCCAAAAACTTGTTTCAATAGTCTTAAAATTGCTTTCAAAACAGGCTATTGAAATCACCAATCGGTATATAAGCGAGCGCCGCTCGGAAATCCACTCAGTTCTAATTGAACAGCGATTGGAGCATGTTGTCGCTGTTGTGGTGAAGCTCTTCATTTATCATGAAAGCGCGGATGAACGGTGCCACCAAGAGCCTGTTTGTGCACCTTAAGCCGGGTTCAGACGGTGCGAGTAAGCATACGAGTCGGTCTAGTCAGTTACTGCAGTGCAGCTACTCACACCGTGTGAACACATCATGCCAGTTATTGTCATGTGTGATCCGGCGTGCGAGCTACTTCAAAGTTTTTTGAATTTACTCGCACTTGCATGCTTCACAACGTCAAAAACAGAATTTAGCGTTCGAATCAGTGATGCCAAATGTAATGAAATGTCTCAATTTTTAAGATATTTGAAAATATGTGAAGATATTTATAGACTTGAAAATTATTGGAAAAACAAATAAAACCCTCATAGTTTCTAAACGAAATAATTGTTATTTCGTTTTGCACGCTGGCGGGGCACGCTTTCTTTTTGAGATAGTTTTCTTGAGAATCTCTAATATAGAATCATTATCAGATCACAACTTACAAAAAAAAGTATTGTTCTAAGAAACAGAATACATATTCGATTTAAAAAAGTACATTTTCATTCATTATTAAAATTTTTGAAGCGTATTTATTGCACCTGCAAATCGACTATCATTTTCATTTCACAAAATAAATAAAATTAAAAAAAAAATCTTTTAGACTACCATTTATAACATCACATCCTTTCGGAATTATCTGAGCTATGGATGTTTTCGAGATTCTAAAAAATATCGACAACAATCCCAACGATATTCCAAAACAAAGGCACATCAATGTCATTTCTAATTTAACTCTTGCAGGTACAGCATCCCTCATGACTGTATCTTGGCGTTGTATTCGTGGAGCAATTAAATCCAACAGTTTTTTCACTTGTTCAGGTGTTATTATCAACACTGCTCTGTAATCTCGGGGATCCTCATCGTAGAGTTCCTTCAATATTGTATTTGTTGCTCCTTTTCTTTGCATCTAATTCCTGGCCCGAATCCTTTTCTCTTTCTGCTTTTTCGGATAGTACCTTCAGTTCAAAGAAATTCAGCACAAAGTATGTATTTTTAAACACGATCAGCGTTTGTTTTGCTATAAAATTGTGTGATGATACATTCAACTGAAAACCTAAGATGAAAACTGCCAATAAAGAAGTCGATTTTGGACCAATCATTTGACAAATTCGGACCTGATTGCTGTTTCTGACTATTTGATGGACATTTGAAAAGTCGCCTGGCATCCCTGGTAAACCCGTGCCGTAGTATCTAGTTTCTCGCCAGCAGCTCACACTGTGTGAACGGACAAGGCGAGTCAACCAATTGTCAAGCGAGTCCACCGGGTCAGTAGCTGCTCATTGTCAAGTCAGCTACTAGCAACGTATAAATGGGCCTTTAGGCCAGAAGGGAATCCATCAGGAGGAGAGTGATGCCACAAACGGTTCCCCGGGAAGATCTCGAAGCAGCCGCTACACACACACATACACGCGCGGAATTCTTTCCGTTTGGATGCCATTCAGCATCGAGAAAGATCCGGAAAATAATCTGCCAGTTCCTCTAGGAATTTAAAAATACATTCATGTGAAAGAGTTTATTTGAATGTTTTTTATCCATGTAACACTGTGACCAAATATGTTTCAATCAAGTGCTATTAACAGATGGTTATCGAGTTAGCATAAACCACTGGTGGGCTTCCAGTATCAAGGAAAATGTGGAAATATCCAATCGTTACTGAAAATAATACGCCAGTTTCTCTGGGAATTTAAAATTACATTCATGTGAAAGAGTTTATTTTAATGTTTTCTATTCATGTAACACTGTGACCAAATACATTTGGTTTTGTGATTTTTCAATCAATCGCAATTAACAGGATAGCTTCTGAAGATTATTCTTCCCCATCAGTAGAATATTTTCGTATCCAATATTGGATGCATAAAACCTTGTGCATCCAACGTAACACTCTCGTTTTCGAAGTCCCCCAAATATTCATTCATTCAGAATGAATTCAGATTCAACTTTAAACAAATGATCTCTAAATCAACGATAGTCCTACGTCACCCTTGCGGTTATACCATAGATATAACCCACTTCCTGTTTTTTGACCAACAAATTAAACGTACATCTGTCAACCCGAAACGTGTTTTTGAACTTTTTATCACTAAACTTTGGTACTTCATCTTCCCAAAATCTAGAATTTTCTACCTGAAAGACCGATATAGTTAGAGAAATTAAAGTTGATATTCAAATGCATCTTACAGTTGACCACACCCTACGTTTTCGGGATTTAACCGGACTAGAGA